>NC_053501.1:116327789-116570289 GCF_905171775.1 Rana temporaria
GCCCCCGTGATGGGAGTAAAGGGCCTTGGGATCTGAGGGAAGGGCCCTGTGATGAGAGTAAAGGGCCTTGGGATCTGAGGAAAGGGCCCTGTGATGAGAGTAAAGGGCCCTGTGATGGGAGTAAAGGGTCCTGGGATCTGAGGAAAGGGCCCTGTGATGAGAGTAAAGGGCCCTGTGATGGGAGTAAAGGGCCTTGGGATCTGAGGGAAGGGCCCTGTGATGGGAATAAAGGGCCCTGGGATCTGAGGAAATGGCCCTGTGATGGGAGTAAAGGGCCCTGTGATGAGAGTAAAGGGCCCTGTGATGAGAGTAAAGGGCCCCCGTTATGGGAGTAAAGGGCCCTGGGATCTGAGGGAAGGGCCCTTGTAGTCAAGGAGGCACTTAATACATTTTTGCATCGAGGCGCCGAAGGTTCTAGTTATGCCTCTGGTATGGGGAACCCCATAATAATTCCCTCAGGGGTCTCCAAACTACGGCCCTCCAGCTGTTCAGGAACTACAATTCCCATCATGCCCAGTCATGTCTGTGAATGTCAGATTGCCTCATGGGATGTGTAGTTTTGCAACAGCTGGAGGGCTGTAGTTTGGAGATCCTATCAGTGACGGGGAACCTCCGCACCCCCAGATGTTTTAGAACTACATTTCCCATGATGCTCCACTACACTGCAGAGTGCCTGAGCATCATGGGAAATGTAGTTCCAAAACATCTGGGGTGCCGAGGTTCACCATCACTGCCCTAAATGATACAATCCTAGATACATACACTATATTGTCAAAAGTATTGGGACGCCTGCCTTTAATGGCATCCCAGTCTTAGTCCGTAGGGTTCAATATTGAGTTGGCCCCGCCCTTTGTAGCTATAACAGCTTCAACTCTTCTGGGAAGGCTCCACAAGGTTTAGGAGGGTGTCTATGGGAAGGTGTGACCGTTCTTCCAGAAGCGCGAGGTGAGGTCAGGCACTGATGTTGGACGAGGTGTGGTGGAGGAGACATTGGAGGTGAAGGAGGCGCCCCCTGGTGTGCAGATGACAAAACCTCACCCTGATCTTTCCATATCTATACCTCCCGCATCTCCATAGACTTCTAGGGAACCGTCACTAGAGGAACGTCCAACCCCATTCTACACACCGCAGATTATCCCACCACTGACCTCTCTAGAGATCTGCAGAGCATCGCACCCTCCCACCCCCCTCCTGATATATTCTGCAGATTATCCCACCACTGACCTCTCTAGAGATCTGCAGAGCATCGCTCCCTCCCCTCCTGATATGTTCTGCAGATTATCCCACCACTGACCTCTCTAGAGATCTGCAGAGCATCTCACCCTCCCACCCCCCTCCTGATATGTTCTGCAGATTATCTCATCACTGACCTCTCTAGAGATCTGCAGAGCATCGCTCCCTCCCCTCCCCCCTCCTGATATGTTCTGCAGATTATCCCACCACTGACCTCTCTAGAGATCTGCAGAGCATCGCTCCCTCCCCTCCCCCCTCCTGATATGTTCTGCAGATTATCCCACCACTGACCTCTCTAGAGATCTGCAGAGCATCACTCCCTCTCCCCTCCTGATATGTTCTGCAGATTATCCCATCACTGACCCCTATAGAGATCTGCAGAGCATCGCTCCCTCCCCTCCCCCCTCCTGATATGTTCTTCAGATTATCCCATCACTGACCCCTATAGAGATCTGCAGAGCATCGCTCCCTCCCCTCCCCCCTCCTGATATATTCTGCAGATTATTCTATCACTGACCTCTCTAGAGATCTGCAGAACATCACTCCCTCCCCTCCTGAAATATTCTGCAGATTATCCCATCACTGACCCCCTCTAGAGATCTGCAGAACATCGCTCCCTCCCATCCCCCTCCTGATATATTCTGCAGATTATCCCATCACTGACCCCCTCTAGAGATCTGCAGAACATCACTCCCTCCCCTGCCCCTCCTGATATATTCTGCACATTATCCCACCACTGACCTCGCTAGAGATCTGCAGAACATCGCTCCCTCCCCTCCCCCTCCTGATATATTCTGCACATTATCCCACCACTGACCTCGCTAGAGATCTGCAGAACATCGCTCCCTCCCCTCCCCCTCCTGATATATTCTGCAGATTATCCCATCGCTGACCCCTTTAGAAATCTGCAGAGCATCGCTCCCTCCCATCCCCCTCCTGACAGATCCATATTGAGATATTCTGCAGATTATCCCATCACGGACCCCCTCTAGAGATCTGCAGAACATCGCTCCCTCCCCCTCCTGTATGTGGATTGGCTGTGAATTGGGGGAGGGGGGGGTCAGGAAATCTTCTCTCCCGGTACAGAGACGTGAGATTGTCGCACCGCGTTGGGTGATTAATACACACATAACACGGGTGGCTCTGGGGATCGATGGCCTGGTTTACATTCCGCAGGACGGAATTATAATGAAACATAAACCTGATTTTTATTATCCTCTCTTCTCTCTGCTGAGTGTTTAAAATTTCATAAGAACAGCGGGGGAGGTGGATATTCATATTCATCAAGGTGTATGGTGAGAACAGACAGAGGGGGCGCCAAAGAGCCCAATATTACAGATAGAGGTGAGCGATGCTGCGCTACTGCCCTCTGCTGGCCACTGAGATCTTAGCTTTACATCTACACTATATTACCAAAAGTATTGGGACGCCGGCCTTTACACACACATAGGGGCAGATAAACAGAGCGAGTAGTTACACCTGCCATGTTAAGTATGGCCATCGTTCCCGCGTTTAATTTGAATTTTTTTTTTTTTTGCGTAAGTCGTCCCTGAATCGGGATGGACGTAATTCACATCAATGTTAAAAAAATGACGTCCTTGCGATGTCATTTAGCACAATGCACGGCGGGAAATTTAGAAACGGAGCATGCGCAGTTCGATCGGCGCGGGGACGCGCTTCATTTAAATGAAACACGCCCCCTACTCACCGCATTTGAATTCAGCGCCGTTACGCCGATTGAGATACACTACGCCGCCGTAACTTACGGCGCAAATTCTTTATGGATTCGATTTAAAGCCAGGTAAGGTACAGCGGCGTAGCGTATCTCAGATACGATGCGCCGGGGCAGATCTCTGTGAATCTGCTGCATGAACTTTAATGGCATCCCAGTCTTAGTCCGGAGGGTTCAATATTGAGTTGGCTCCGCCCTTTGCAGCTATAACAGCTTCAACTCTTCTGGTAGGGCCGTCCACAAGGTTTAGGAGGGTGTCCGTATCAGTCAGTATCACTGTTAGTTAGTGTCAGTGTCAGTTAGTGGCAGTCTATTGGTTACTGTCAGTGTCAGTTAGTGGCAGTCTATTGGTTACTGTCAGTGTCAGTTAGTGGCAGTCTATTGGTTACTGTCAGTGTCAGTTAGTGGCAGTCTATTGGTTACTGTCAGTGTCAGTTAGTGGCAGTCTATTGGTTACTGTCAGTGTCCGTTAGTGGCAGTCTATTGGTTACTGTCAGTGTCCGTTAGTGGCAGTCTATTGGTTACTGTCAGTGTCAGTTAGGCCCCTGTCACACTAGCGCAGAGAATACGAACCGAGCCCACCCAGGTGTGTTACAATAACGAATGAATATTTGCTATTGTAACAGTGATCCTCCTCCCAGCCTATCAGGAAGCGGGTCTTGAGACCCATCACCCGATTGGCTGAAAGGACAGGCGATCCTATTGAACGCCTAGGAGGAGCGGAGGAGACGCACGACGGAACAGGGACAGTCTCTCTATATCAGAGACAGTCTCTCCAAATCACAGACAGTCCCTCCAAATCAGGGACAGTCCCTCCAAATCAGGGACAATCCCTCCAAATCAGAGACAGTCCCTCCAAATCCAGAACAATCCCTCCAAATCAGGGACAGTCCCTCCAAATCAGAGACAGTCCCTCCAAATCAGGGACACTCCCTTCAAATCAGAGACAGTCCCTCCAAATCCAGAACAATCCCTCCAAATCAGGGACATTCCCTCCAAATCAGAGACAGTCCCTCCAAATCAGGGACACTCCCTTCAAATCAGAGACAGTCCCTCCAAATCCAGAACAATCCCTCCAAATCAGGGACATTCCCTCCAAATCAGGGACAGTCCCTCCAAATCAGAGACAGTCCCTCCAAATCAGGAACATTCCCTCCAAATCAGGGACAGTCCCTCCAAATCAGGGACAGTCCCTCCAAATCAGGGACAGTCCCTCCAAATCAGGGACAATCCCACCAAATCAGGGACAGTTGGGAGCTATGTACTAATGCATGCTCTTAGATTGTAAGCTCCAAGGAGCAGGGCCCTCTGAACCCCTCCTGTAATAAAGTGCATTGTATTTGTTCTGTCTGCCCCCATGTTGTAGAGCGCTGCACAAACTGTTGGCTCAGTATAAATCCTGTATAATAATAATGTGAAAGTCGCACCATTGGGTGCTCAGGGTTTGTATTGACCATGAAGGGGTTAAAGAGCCCGGTGCGGCTCCTGAGTCCGGCAACAACATCACATGGCCGCTTGTAAACACATCACCGTGCCGCGCACACACCGCGAGGCGGAGGAAGGGCTAAATTGCATTTGTATTGATAAGACCCGGCTGAGGAAATTCTAAGGACGCCGCACGGCGATAACGAGGAAGGATGGAGCCTCGCGCTAATTGTTCTACATTAACCAGATTGAGTCTTCTGAAGAATCTCGGCGAGCTCGCCCGCCGCTAATCGTTTTCTAGGAAGCGCCGGCCTCGGACGCACCAGATGAATTTCCTTGTAAGAGTTCCAGAATGAGGAGGCGGAGGAAGCGCGGCGGGGGCATGCGATGGCAGATGGATCGCTTCGATATCACTTTATTCATTTAACGAGTTGTGAGATGTGAAGGGAGAATCCTGGGGCTCCTTAATATCGGGGGGGGGGGGGGGGGGCTCTGGCTCCTCTCATGGACTGAAATGGCTTCCTCTGATATAGCCGCACACTGTGAGCTTCTCACCATGTTCATTAGAAGCTGCAGCCAGTCACATAGCACTTGTCTCATTTGCTGGCTTGGAGGACACCCAGCATTATCTAGCCAGTGGCGGCCCGTCCATAGAGGACACACCCCCTACCCATGCGTCCGTCCCCCTGGTCTACATATCAGGGCACCGGACTATGGATTCCTATGGTGGTGGGTGTATTTTTGAAGCACCTGATTAGAGCCAGAGGCTCTTATAGGCTTCAAAAAAGGGTGGGCTTGGGGCGCAGAACACTGCGCCCCAATCCCACCCAGTTGTGTGATGATAGCGAATACATTTTCACTATTTTCACACTAAAGTTCCTCCCCGCCAATCGGGAGGCAGGTCGTGAAACCTGTTTCCCTGATTGGCCAAAGCATCAGGCGATTCTATTGGATGCCTAGCGCTTTGGCGGAAGAGGAGAAACGCGGCGGAGGAAGCTTGAGGAGCGGACACCGGAGCCGCCGCTGCCCGCACTCCAGGGGTGGGGGGAGCTGTCCGTTTCGGGCCGCCCTGGGGGGCGGCATCACTGGGGGGGCAGGTTCGGCATCACTGGGGGGGCAGGTTTGGCATCACTGGGGGGGGCAGGTTTGGCATCACTGGGGGGCAGGTTCAGCATCACTGGGGGGCAGGTTCGGCATCACTGGGGGGGCAGGTTCGGCATCCCTGGGGGGCTGGTTTAGCATCACTGGGGGGCAGGTTCAGCATCACTGGGGGGAAGGTTCAGCATCACCGGGGGAGGCAGGTTCAGCATCACTGGGGGCAGGTTCGGCATCACTAAGGGCAGGTTCGGCATCACTAAGGGCAGGTTCGGCATCACTGGGGGGGCAGGTTCAGCATCACTGGGGGGCAGGTTCGACATCACTGGGGGCAGGTTCAGCATCACTGGGGGCAGGTTCGGCATCACTAAGGGCAGGTTCGGCATCACTGGGGGGGCAGGTTCAGCATCACTGGGGGGCAGGTTCGACATCACTGGGGGCAGGTTCAGCATCACTGGGGGGGCAGGTTCAGCATCACTGGGGGGCAGGTTCGACATCACTGGGGGCAGGTTCAGCATCACTGGGGGTAGGTTTGGCATCACTGGGGGGGCAGGTTCAGCATCACTGGGGGGGCAGGTTCAGCATCACTGGGGGACAGGTTTGGCATCACTGAGGGGGGCAGGTTCAGCATCACTGGGGGGGCAGGTTCAGCATCACTGGGGGGCAGGTTTGGCATCACTGGGGGGCAAGTTCAGCATCACTTGGGGGCAGGTTCAGCATCACTGGGGGGCAGGTTCAGCATCACTGGGGTGCAGGTTCAGCATCACTTGGGGGCAGGTTCAGCATCACTGGGGGGGCAGGTTCAGCATCAGTGGGGGGGGGCAGGTTTCGGCATCACTGGGGGTAGGTTCAACATCACTGGGGGGGCAGATTCGGCATCACTGGGGGGCAGGTTCGGCATCACTGGGGGGCAGGTTCGGCATCACTGGGGGGGGGGGCAGGACGATGATGTCAGCAAGAGCAATTTGGCCACACCCACTGTTCGTTGCAACACGCTATGCGCACCGCATGACTACTCTCCTCGGGGGTCCCAAAGGAATCCCAGGGCATTAAAGTACTGGCTTAAAGAAAAGGCGACAACCCTGAGAGGAGTACTGAGGCCGGGGGGCTGTGGATGTCTTCAGGAAGCGATGTACAGCCCCCTGCCAGCTCCTCCCACCAGCCATGATCTGCCTGCATTGCATAGAGAAGCACAGAGACCCACCAGGGCTACAATAAGATATTTAATGATTTTATTTAAACATGTCACAGCATATTGATGAGGAGGGAATGTAAAAAAATAAATGGTCAGCTTAGTGTGGAGGAACTTGGAGTGTCCTGAGCAGAGGCCGGGCCTCAACCTCTACTGAGGACCTTTGGGGTGCATTGGAATGAAGATCTTCTCATCCCTCATCAGTATCACACCTCAGAAATGGACACAACACCCCACAGACACCAAAATCTTCTGGAAAGTGGAAGATCTCAAAACTGCAAAGGGGACAATTCCAAATTATGGCCATGGGGAGGGGGGGGGTCTCCATATTAATAGCCTTGTGGGCAACTCCTTATTATTGGCCTTGTGGGCAACTCCTTATTATTGGCCTTGTGGGCAACTCCTTATTATTGGCCTTGTGGGCAACTCCTTATTAATGGCCTTGTGGGCAACTCCTTATTATTGGCAATGTGGGCTACTCCATTTTAATAGCCATGCGGGCAATTCCATATTAATAGCCTTGTGGGCAACTCCATATTATTGGCCATGTGGGCAACTCCATATTGACGGCCATGTGGGCAACTCCTCATTATTGGCCATGTGGGCAACTCCATATTAATGGCCTTGTGGGCAACTCCTTATTATTGGCAATGTGGGCTACTCCATTTTAATAGCCATGCGAGCAATTCCATATTAATAGCCTTGTGGGCAACTCCATATTATTGGCCATGTGGGCAACTCCGTATTGACGGCCACATGGGCAACGTCTTATTATTGGCCATGTCGGCAACTCCTCATTATTGGCCATGTGGGCAACTCTATATTAAAAGCCTTGTGGGCAACTCCATATTATTGGCCTTGTGGGCAACTCCTTATTATTGGCCTTGTGGGCAACTCCTTATTACTGGCCATGTAGGCAACTCCTTATTAACGGCCATGTGGGCTACTCTATATTAATGGGCAGGCAGGAGAGGAACAAGGAACAACTCCATATTAATGGCCATGTGGGCAACTTCATATTAATAGCCATGTGGGCAACTCCTTACTATTGGCCATGTGGCCAACTCCTTATTATTGGCCATGTGGCCAACTCCTTATTATTGGCCATGTGGGCAACTCTATATTAATGGGCAGGCAGGAGAGGAACAAGGAACAACTTCATATTACTGGGCATAGGGGAGGGGGGCAACTCCATAATAACAGCCATGCGGGGAGGAGGGCAACCCTTTATTAAGGGCCATGGGGGAATAGGGCAACTCCATTATAATAGCCATAAGGGGAGGGGGCAACTTCATACTAATTGCCATGGGGGGAGGGGGGTAACTCCATACTAATGGCAATGGGGGGAGAGAGGGCAACTCCATACTAATGGCCATGGGGGGGAGGGGGTAACTCCATACTAATGGCCATGGGGGAAGGGGGGTAACTCTATACTAATGGCCATGGGGGGGGGGGGGGGTAACTCCATACTAATGGCCATGGGGGGAGGGGGGGTAACTCCATACTAATGCCCATGGGGGGAAGGGGGGTAACTCCATACTAATGGCCATGGGGGGAAGGGGCAGCTTCATAATAATAGCCGCCATATGAGGAGGGGAGCAACTATTATTTTCTCATGATGAGAGTATAATCTATGCAATGGTCATTCCTCAAACTCACCACTAGATGTCAGGAGTATACCAACCTTAATCCCATAAATAAGTGTCTATTGCCATTGTGTAGGGCATGGTGCAACACCCCCCCTAGGGGGCATATAAAAAGATGGGCACCTCTAGGGCCATCCACATTCCGGACCTCACCCACATTCACTGCCGTTGGCTTCAATACTTTGAGTCCCTGACCTGGAACAGGAATACAGATAAGGACGGCCCCCCTTCCTTCATTTGGAGTGCGCCTACGTTGCTTCCTGTGTTTTCTTTCATTATAAAGGTTTTGAATATTTAAAGTACTAAGCCCCGCCTCTCAGGGTAGTCAAGCCCCTCGTCCCTAAGGTGCGTTGCCATTTTCCCTTTCTATATATAGTGAGATAGTGTGACCAAGACAGGGTGGCTACGTTCCTACATACAGTGGGACCAAGACAGGATGGCTACGTTCCTACAAAGAGTGGGACCTAGACAGGGTGGCTACATTCCTACCTACTGTGGGACTAAAACAGGGTAGCTATGTTCCTACATGCAGTGAGAGCAAGAGAGGGTAGCTACGTTCCTACATACATGGGGGACTTAGGCAGGGTGGCTACGTTTCTACATACAGGGGGACTAAGGCAGGGTGGCTACGTTCCTACATACAGTGGGACCAAGACAGGGTGGCTACGTTCCTACATACAGTGGGACCAAGGCAGGGTGGCTACGTTCCTACATACAGGGGGACCAAGACAGGATGGCTACGTTCCTACATACAGGGGGACCAAGACAGGATGGCTACGTTCCTACATACAGGGGGACCAAGACAGGGTGGCTACGTTCTACATACAGTGGGACCAAGACAGGATGGCTACATTCCTACATACAGTGGGGCCAAGACAGGGTGGCTAAGTTCCTACAAACAGTGGGATCCAAGACAGGGTGGCTACATTCCTACCTACTGTGGGACCAAGAGAGGGTGGCTATGTTCCTACATGCAGTGGGAGCAAGAGTGGGTGGCTATGTCCCTACATACATGGGGGACTAAGGCAGGGTGGCTACGTTTTTACATACAGGGGGACTAAGGCAGGGTGGCTACATTCCTACATACAGTGGGACCAAGACAAGGTGGCTATGTTCCTACATACAGTGGGACCAAGGCAGGGTGGCTACGTTCCTACATACAGGGGGACTAAGGCAGGGTGGCTACGTTCCTAAATACAGTGGGACCCATAGAGGGTGGCTACGTTTCTACATACAGTGGGACCAAGACAGAGTGGCTACGTTCCTACATACAGTGGGAACCAAGACAGGTTGGCTACGTTCCTACATACAGGGGGACCAATGCAGGTGGCTACATTCCTACATACAGTGGGACCAAGGCAGGGTGGCTACATTCCTACATACGGGGGGGTCCAAGGCAGGGTGGCCATGGTTCTACATATAGTGGGACCAAGACAGAGTGGCTATGTTCCTACATAGAGTGGGACAACAGGGAATGAACACAGCCCCCCTTTAAGGTTCATGCAAATTCTATTGCTGTTTGTCAGTCTTTGAAGCCCCCAAAGCCGCACCGTTCCCGGGAATCTGATCTCAGTACACGTGTTCCCCGGAATCTGTGATTACCTACAATTAGAAGATCTACGTCTTCTCAGCCTGTCACCGGTATTTCCTGGAAGGCAGCGTCTGCTGAGGAATAATGACTTCCCGAGAACAGATCAGTGTGATTATAATGTGTTCATTTCTCCTCCAATCCACAGCGCTTGCAGAAAAACTGCAATAAAACAAATTACAGGACAAGCCACACAGGGATTACATTGTGGATGCAGTCTGGGCTGACACAGAGAGGGGGCGCAGCAGAGCACAGTCCCCTCACTGAAAATGATTTGGATGAAACAATAATCTGATACATAGAAATATTTATAAGAGGATATAGAAGATAGATCGTGCTGCAGCAATAAAGACATTTCCAAAGGAAAAAATGTCATTTAAACTTTCTCACGGCTGTAATGTATTGCTGGCTCGGCATTCCTAACCCTCAGAAGATATTATTGAAATGAGTTGCCTCTCATGTTTGGAAAGCTCAGATATCGCACATTTATGGTCATGGTTTATTTTCTCAGCAGCAGAGAAAGAACTTACCTTACCTGTCATCTCATTTCAAATTCTTCCTATTATCTCCCTATCTGCTCCTGTCATGTGATGCCTTGCTGAGTCATAAAAACAGCAAAACTATTTGCATATGACATCAAATATTCAAAATATGAAACAGCAAACAACTCAAAACTGAAAGTCATAGCAAATATTACTGTCAGCAAATGCACTGTATTATATACACTACACTGCCTGCACTGTATACTCTGCACTGTATTATGTACACTACACTGACTGCACTGTATTATATACACTACACTGACTGCACTATATACTCTGCACTGTATTATATACACTACACTGACTGCACTATATTATATACACTACACTGACTGCACTGTATTATATACACTACACTGACTGCACTATACTGTATACTCTGCACTGTATTATATACACTACACTGACTGCACTATATACTCTGCACTATATTATATACACTACACTGACTGCACTATATTATATACACTACACTGATTGCACTGTATTATATACAGCATTGTATTATATACACTACACTGATTGCATTGTATTATATACACTACACTGACTGCACAACATACTCTGCACTGTATCAGATGTAACAGAAAAGCATGCAGCCAGGTAAGTCACAATTCCCTTTCTGAACACTTTGATGGGTGGCACAGGAGCAGCTGCTGGAAGTTCAGTTCCCATTGACCACCCCCAGAACTACAGCTCCCGAGAACCTTTCCTTTAGACACATTGGGGTTGAATTATTAAAACTGGAGCACTCAGAATCTGGTACAGCTCTACATGGTAGCCAGCTTCTAGCTTCAGCTTTGACAATAAACCTTGTTTACGTTAGGACGTGTCACGTAGACATGCGATTTGACATATCAAGTCACATGCCAAATCGCAGCCTATTGCCTGCAACGGCACCATTCCCAATCAGTGCGATGCCGACTACAGAAATGGGAATTGTCAATAAATGTATCATGCGGCACGCTGTGATGCATTGCAGTGAGCTGCAGAGCGTGTGCATTGCCTTGTTGCATTTGGACCCATTCAAAATGAATTGCACCACAACGCATGAAACACGCACATTGCCACAACGCAGTCATCCTTTGTGTCCGGCTCAGCAAGCCTAATGTAAAGAACTTAATGTTTGTAACCTTTCCACCCATATATATTCTATACATCCATGCTGGGAGTTGTAGTCCTTGAACAGGTAGAGGATACCCCCCACCCCCCCCCCCCTGGCTGTAACCTGACCCAGATTTCTGTTCTGGGAGCGGCCAATAGCCAGACTGGAATGTCAGCCATGCGGACAGACTGGATCTACAGAGCCATGTCATCATCCACGCTTCACTGATGGCAGAACAAGTGTGAGAAGAGCTCAGCAAGGGCCGTGGCGTCACTCCACCGCTCGGCCAGATGTCACCAAGGGGGCTCAGCGGGGGCCGAGGCGTCACTCCACCGCTCCGTCACATGTCACCAAGGGGGCTCAGCAAGGGCCTCAGCGTCACTCCACCGCTCTGTCACATGTCACCAAGGGGGCTCAGCAAGGGCATCAGCGTCACTCCACCGCTCTGTCACATGTCACCAAGGGAGCTCAGCAAGAGCCTCAGCGTCACTCCACCGCTCTGTCACATGTCACCAAGGGGGCTCAGCAAGGGCCGCGGCATCACTCCACCGCTCTGTCACATGTCACCAAGGGAGCTCAGCAAGAGCCTCAGCGTCACTCCACCGCTCTGTCACATGTCACCAAGGGGGCTCAGCAAGGGCCGCGGCATCACTCCACCGCTCCGTCACATGTCACCAAGGGAGCTCAGCAAGAGCCTCAGCGTCACTCCACCGCTCTGTCACATGTCACCAAGGGGGCTCAGCAAGGGCCTCAGCGTCACTCCACCGCTCTGCCAGATGTCACCAAGGGGGCTCAGCGGGGGACGAGGCGCCACTCCACCGCTCCGTCACATGTCACCAAGGGGGCTCAGCGGGGGCCGAGGCGCCACTCCACCGCTCCGTCACATGTCACCAAGGGGGCTCAGCGAGGGCCGCGGCTTCACTACACCGCTCCATCACATGTCACCAAGGGGGCTCAGCGGGGGCCGAGGCGCCACTCCACCGCTCCGTCACATGTCACCAAGGGGGCTCAGCGGGGGCCGAGGCGCCACTCCACCGCTCTGCCAGATAATAACCAAGGGGGCTCAGCAAGGGCCTCAGCGTCACTCCACCGCTCTGCCAGATGTCACCAAGGGGGCTCAGCGGGGGCCGAGGCGCCACTCCACCGCTCCGTCACATGTCACCAAGGAGGGTCAGCGAGGGCCGCGGCGTCACTACACCGCTCCATCACATGTCACCAAGGGGGCTCAGCGGGGGCCGAGGCGCCACTCCACCGCTCCGTCACATGTCACCAAGGGGGGTCAGCGAGGGCCGAGGCGTCACTCCACCGCTCTGTCACATGTCACCAAGGAGGCTCAGCGAGGGCCGAGGCGTCACTCCACCGCTCTGTCACATGTCACCAAGGGGGCTCAGCAAGGGCCTCAGCGTCACTCCACTGCTCTGTCAGATGTCACCAAGGGGGCTCAGCGGGGGCCGAGGCGCCACTCCACCGCTCTGCCAGATAATAACCAAGGGGGCTCAGCGAGGGCCGCAGTGTCACTCCCCCGCTCTGCCACATGTCACCAAGTTGGCTCAGCAAGGGCCGCAATGTCACTCCGTCGCTCTGCCACATGTCACTAAGGGGGCTCAGCGAGGGCTGAGGCGTCACTCCACCGCTCTGCCACATGTCACCAAGTTGGCTCAGCAAGGGCCGCAGTGTCACTCCGCCGCTCTGCCACATGTCACCAAGGGGGCTCAGCAAGGGCCGCAGTGTCACTCCACCGCTCTGCCACATGTCACCAAGTTGGCTCAGCAAGGGCCGCAGTGTCACTCCGCCGCTCTGCCACATGTCAACAAGGGGGCTCAGCAAGGGCCGCAGTGTCACTCCACCGCTCTGTCACGTCACGTCAGCAAGGGGGCTCAGCGAGGGCTGAGGCGTCACTACACCGCTCTGTCACATGTCACCAAGGGGGCTCAGCGATGGCCGAGGGCCGGTCTGGATGAAGTCCAGGGTCAAATTTTTGTCCCAGTCCAGCCCTGAATATGCCACATTGTTGGTGTCAGTTGACAGAATAGTGTCATATATCAGAGGGATAAGTAGTACTCCAAGGGCCGGATAAAGGCAAGTAAAGGGCCGCAGTTACGAGACCCCTGCCCTAGGGTGTCTGGAAAAATGTTTGGGGGTTCTAAGTAATTTTGTAGCAAAAAAAGAACCCGATTTTAACTTGTAAACAACAAATCTCAAAAAGAGTCTCGGTCCTGAAGTGGTTAAAAGGATAGCGCACCCTTATTTTATACATGCTAGAAAATAATAGTGTTTGTGGCACCTCTGAGAGTGCTGCTTTCCCAGTACAGTGAAACCTCGAATTACGAGCATAATCCGTTCCAGGAGAATGCTTGTAATCCAAAGCACTCGCATATCAAAGCGAGTTTCCCCATAGAAGTCAATGGAAATGAAAATAATTTGTTCCACATTGGCTTCTATGGCAAGCAATACCGCATGTAGCCAGAGGTGGGGGGGCACCAGAGAGAAGAGAAACACTCGGAGACCGTTCGGCTGCATTCGGAAAGGCTAGGAAACACTCGGGAACCAAGTATTTCCAAGAATTTAGGAGTATTTCTGAACGGCTCTGGCGCTCCCGCACCTCTGGCAAAATGCGATACTGCACACTGCAGAGGCTTGAATCCTGCTCGTGTTGCGAGACAACACTCGCAAACTTAGAAAAAACTAAAATTGCTTGTATTGCGAAATGCCCGTTCACTGCGTTACTCGCAATCCGAGGTTCCGCTGTATTGTAATTTTTGTTGCATCGTTTGATTTGCTATACAAACATTGAGCGTAGAGGTACACAGGTACAGCGGAACCTTGGATTACGAGCAAAATCTGTTCCAGGAGAATGCTGGTAATCCTGAAGTACTCGCATATCAAAGCGAGTTTCCCCATTGAAGTCAATGGAAACTAAAATAATTTGTTCCGCATTGACTTCAACAGCATGCAATACCGCATGCGGCCAGAGGCAGGGGAGGAGCGCTCGGCTGACCTCAGCAAACCTCGGAAAGGCTCAGTTCACAAGCCTTTCCGTGGTTTGCCAAGGTCAGCCATGCTGTCCTGGGGTCTTTGCTTGCATTTCCGAACGGCGCCGTTCGGCTCAGGCGCCCCCCCACCTCAAGCCGAATGCGGTACTGCAGGCCTCATTAGCTGGAATTTTTCTTGTTTTGCAATACCGCATGCGGTCAGAGGCAGGGGAGGAGCGCTCGGCTGACCTCAGCAAACCTCGGAAAGGCTCAGTTCACAAGCCTTTCCGTGGTTTGCCAAGGTCAGCCATGCTGTCCTTGGGTCTTTGCTTGCATTTCCGAACGGCTCCGTTCGGCTCAGGCACACCCCCCCCACCTCAGGCCAAATGCGGTACTGCGGGCCTCATTAGCTGGAATTTTTCTTGTTTTGCAATACCGCATGTGGCCAGAGGTGGGGGGGGGGGGCGCCAGAGAGACTCAGAAAAATTCTCAGAGACATTGAAGTCAATGGCATGCAATACCGCATGCGGCCAGAGGCGAAGGGGGCGCCGGAGAGCCTCGGAAACGACCAGAAAGGACTGAGGACAGCTCGGCTGAACTCGGATAAACTCGGAAAGGCTGGGGAACTGAGTATTTCCAAGGTTTTCCGAGAATTTCCGAATGGCTCCGGAGCCCCCTACATCAGGCCAAGCGCAGTACTGCACACCGCTGTGGCTTAAATTCTGTTCGTTTTGCGAGACAACACTGCCAAACCGAGTCAGTATTGTTTTTTTTTTTAAAGTTGCTCGTCTTTCAAAATGCTCCTTACTCGTAAACCGAGGTTCCACTGTACTAGTGTTTTAGTCCAGTCTTCACATTTCCTCCTCATTGTAGTAATGGTACATACATACAATAGTGGGGCAGCTGTACAGGAGAGGAGCGGAGGGGGTCTGGGAGCTGCACCACCCATCACCAACTCCACCACACTGGATGACGCACGTCATCATCACCTGGCTGCAGGTCCTAGATAACGGTTAGACGGGTTCGGAATATAAACACACCTGTCCCCCGGGATGGAGTTCCCATGTCCTGTATTGTCCTTCTATTCTGTTATCTCTGTACTGGTTGTCCCTGGAGAGGAGTACATTGTGTCTGAGAATCCGATCACGTCCAGCAGATGTGCGATTGGCGTAATAAAGGACCACTCCGGGCTTCATGCTGTATTCTAGAGATGCTTTTTTCTCCTACAGGAGTTTAGCAGCAGTAAGTAGAAAAAAAAGAAAAACAAAAAACAAACAAGTTTGCATGCGTGTTTAGGCGCATTCTTGTGCGTTCTCGCTTCTGGTGTTGATACATTCTATTGGCCAGAATTCTGCCCATCAGAATGCATAAACGTGGGAAACGCACCCGATGGTTATTTGCATTTAGGTGGAAAAAAGCTCCAAATACTGCAGCTGCGGACTTTTAGACCCCTTTCACACTGGGCCCGCCTGAGCGCCAGCGGTAATGCGCCGCTCGTCTCTGCGCCGCGCTACCACTGTTTAACCACGTCAATACCTGCCCAGGCCAATTTTCAGCTTTCAGCGCTGTCGCTGTTTAAATGACAAATGCGCGGTCGTGCTGCTCTGTACCCAAACTAAATTTTTACCATTTTGTTCCCACAAATAGAGATTTATTTTGGTGGTATTTTATCATCTCTGCGTTTTTTATTTTTTGCTAAACAAATAAAAAAAGACTGAACATTTTGGAAAAATCGTTTTTTTCTTTTGTTTCCGTTTAATTTTTTTGTAAAAAAGTAAGTTTTCTCCTTCACTGATGGGCACTGATAAGGCGACACCGATGAGGTGCCACCAATGAGGTGGCACTGTAGAAGCTGAAAGGATGGACAGCCGCACTTCCAAAAAAAACCTTAGGTTGTCTTTATTTTAAAAAATGTGATGGAAAATGCACTACAAATGACAGCAAAGGGTGGAATACAGCCTACGCGTTTCGCACTGCGATCAGTGCTTAGTCTAAGCCTCCTGAGCAGCTACTGATTGTCCAGCAGACCCACCTGGAGCGGTAATTTCTCTTTCTAATGAGGTGGCACTGACGGGCACTGACAATGGGCACTGGTAGGCGGCACTGATGGGCACTCATGGGTGGCACTGGTGGGCACTGATAGGCGACACTGATGGGCACTAAAAGGCTGCACTGAGGGGTACTTATGAGTGGCACTGATAGGCGGCACTGCTGGGCACTGATAGATGGCACTGATAGACATCACTTGTGGCACTGGCAGGCATTGTGGATGGGTACTGATTAGCAGCTACCTGGGCATTGATTGGCATTTCGCTGGTGGTCTAGTTTAGCATACCTGGTGGTCCAGTGTGGTGGCCTTCCCTGGTGGTCCATTCCGGCGTTCTGGTGGTCCTGGGTGGGCATCCAGGGGGGGCTGTGCTGATAAACAATCAGCACAGACCTCCCTTGTCAGGAGAGCAGTCACACACAAGTGAGGAAAAGCCGATCAACGGCTCTCCCTATTTACATTGTGATCAGTCGTGATTGGACACGGCTGATCACGTGGTAAAGAGTCTCCGTCAGAGGCTATTTACCGAGATCGGTGTAGCGGTGTGTCAGACTGACACACCGCACCACCGATCGCTGTGATGCACACCGCCATGGGCGTGTGGCGGCTGCTAACCTGAAAGATGTCATATGACGCCCAGTCAGGATAACTCAACCTCCGCCCGGCCGTCATTCTGCTATAGGCCGGCCGGGAAAATTAAGTTCAATGCTTCCGAGCATGCGTCAAATTGTTTCCAAGCATGCGTCTGAATTTTGAGCGTCGGAATTGCTACAGACGATCGGAATTTATTTTTCCGTCGGAAAATTTGGAGAACCAGCTCTCAAATTTTTGCTGGCGAAAATGCCGATGGGAAAAGTCAGATGGAGCGTACACACGGTCGGAATTTCCAACCAAAAGCTCCCATCGAACTTTTCTTGTCGGAAATTCCGACCGTGTGTACGGGGCATAACAGTATAAACAATACCAGACCTGGAATTCTACTTTGAAATGCGGGATATATTTTTGGCTCCATTGATGAGATAAATATCCAGTTCAATTTTCTGATCTGTTAATTGTATATTGTTGTATTGTGACAATAATCTGATAATTATAGAACAACACAATGCACAGCAACCCGAATGTATTATAATGCAGGAAACAATTGGTAATAAATTACACCGAGGTCAAACAAGGATTGGCGACCTACTTACCTCACCTGTTTAGGTTTATTTTATGATGTTGTATTTGTTTTATTTATTGGTTTTGTTTTCTTTTGCTTTATTTTCTTTTGATTTATTATATTTAGTTTTCTTTTGCTTTATTTTCATTAGTTTTCATTTATTTTCTTTTGCTTTATTTTCATTTGTTTTTATTTATTTTTTATTTTCATTTGCTTTATTTTAGTTGGTCTTCATTTCTTTTATTTTGTCTTCATGTCTTTTCTTTTGCTTTATTTTATTTTGATTTATTATATTTCATTTTCTTTTGCTTTATTTTCATTTGTTTTTATTTATTTTTTTTTGCTTTATTTTCATTTGTTTTATTTTCATTTGCTTAATTTTAGTTGGTTTTCATTTATATTATTTTGTCTTCATCTCTTTTCTTTTCCTTTGCTTTATTTTGATTTATTTTATTTTGTTTTCTTTTGCTATATTTTCATTTGTTTTTATTTATTTTATTTTCATTTGCTTTATTTTAGTTGTTTTGCTTTATTTTCATTCGTTTTTATTTATTTTCTTTTGCTTTATTTTCATTTGTTTTTATTTATTTTTTCTTTTCATTTGCTTTATTTTAGTTGGTCTTCATTTATTTTGTCTTCATTTCTTTTCTTTTTCTTTATTTTATTTTGATTTACAGTATTTTATTTTGTTTTCTTTTGCTTTATTTTCATTTGTTTTTATTTATTTTTTCTTTTCATTTGCTTTATTTTAGTTGGTCTTCATTTATTTTGTCTTCATTTCTTTTCTTTTCTTTTGCTTTATTTTCTTTTGATTTCTTTTATTTTATTTTGGGTTTTTTTTGCTTTATTTTATTTTGATTATTATATTTTGTTTTCTTTTGCTTTATTTTTATTCGTTTTTATATTGTTTCTTTTGCTTTATTTACATTAGTTTTCATTTCTTTTATTTTGTCTTCATTTATTTTATTTTATTTTGCTTTATTTTATTTTGATCTATAATATTTTGTTTTCCTTTGCTTTATTTTCATTTGTTTTTAGTTATTTTATTTTGCTTTATTTTCATTTGTTTTTAGTTATTTTATTTTCATTTGCTTAATTTTAATTGGTCTTCATTTATTTTATTTTGTCTTAATTTATTTTCTTTTGCTTTATTTTCTTTTGATTTCTTTTATTTTATTTTGTTTTCTTTTGCTTTACTTTATTTTGTCTTAATTTCTTTAACCGCTTGCCGACCACTGCACGACTATATACAGTGGCAGAATGGCACGGACGCTATTTTGGGACCATTTGTCATTTATACAGCGATCAGTGCTATAAAAATGCACTGATTACTGTGTCAATGACACTGGCAGGGAAAGGGTTAACCACTAGGGGGCGAGTAATGGGGTTAAGTGTGTCCTAGGGAGTGATTCTAACTGTGTGGGGGATGGGCTACGAGTGACACAACACTGATCACTGCTCCCGATGACAGGGAGCAGTAGATCAGTGTCCTGTCTCTAGGCAGAACAGGGAAATGTCTTGTTTACTTAGGCATCTCCCTGTTCTGCCGCTTCATGACACAATCGCAGGACACCGGTGCACATCGAGTCACGGAGCTCGCGGCGGGCGCGCCCGCACGGTGGGATTTTCAAAGCAACCTACAGGTTCGTTCCTTTGCCCACACGAGCCATTCTGCCGACGTATAAGTGTGTGAGCCAGTCGGCAAGTGGTTAATCAGATGGTCATTCAGCAGACTGTGTAATCTGATCTCACTGCTGTTCAGGACTGTTTCCCAGACCAGTTGCAATTTACAAGCTACAGAAATCTTCTTATTTTTACTTGGGAGGCACATTTAAAGTGAACCTAGCACCAAGGTATGCATTCCCTCTCACAGAGATCACAGTACTCCCCCCATCAATGCCTTTGTCTCTGCTTTTTTCTCCAGACGGACGGCGCCATCTTTATTCAGTCATCATTCAGGGTCACCATCTCCTTCTCAGACTGAGATGTCGGCTTAGAGATGGCACTATCCTATAAATCCTGGTGCCTGTGCAGTTCTTGGCTGTGTTGGCAAATGTCTGACACAGATCAGTCCATGCTGTGCCCCCCTCATCTTGTGACTTGCTATAAAGTTACAATGTACAGTCTGCGTGATCACTGAAGGAGAGGAATTTTTTTTTCCCTGCCGGAAGCAGAAAGATGACATCATCATATCAAGATCATAAAGGGAAAAAAAAGAAATAAAAGCAATGGATTTCCTTTAAAGCTAGACTCAAGTCACACATTAAAAATTTGTATCAAATCCCCATTCTCAGGGCAGTATTGATTTTATATAACAGATTGGCCAGCTTGATATAATAAAAAGTTAGGTGTCTCCCCAGGTACAACTCCGCCCCCTGTGGTTGCCAAAGATAATAGCTGTACGGGACAGAATCATGTGATAAAGATGAGGCAGCCCCGCCCATGAGCACTGATAAATAGGCTGCTCGTGGGTGGAGCTTTCTAATCTCATCACATGATTCTGTGCTGTACTGCTGACTGAATTTCGCTCTATAAAGCTCCAATTCATGGTGAACAAAGTGTACTTCAGGCTTAAACACAGAAATGTTCTCCGACAGCCCCCCCCCCCCCCCCTCCTCCCCGTAATTGCTTTATATTCTGCAAAAATGAGAGGGTGTCCCGACTTAAAAGGCTATTTTCTTGTAAAAGATAATTGTCTAATGCAGCATCATAAAAGCTCATAAAGCTATAAATCACATATAAAACAATCAAGGGGTTTCCGGCTCAGACAATCTACTTACTGGGATCACCCCGGGCGTCATACACAGGACAACCTAAAAGCAGAAACATAAATGTCAGAAAATATAATGATATATTAAGGCAGGACTCCGGAAAAATCTGCATTTGATCCAGGTACATTTTTATTTATAGAAATGATGTGGCCCCTCATTAGCCACATTATTTGGGGTTTTTAATTACTAATTTGCAGAAAAAATATCAAAATGAAATTACAAAGAACACCAAATGAAATAAACAAAACTATCCTAAATTTCCTGCGGTGCTACCAGCCTTTGGATGGATGGCAGTACACACAGACCAAATGTCGCCTGTCAATTAGCCCGTGTGTACTACTAGGCTTTAGTCTCCAACCAAAACTGCAGCATGTCCTTAGTCTCCAACCGAACCTGCACCATATCCATAGTCTCCAACAAAGCCTGCAGCCTGTCCTTTTTTCTCCAATCAGTGACCCCCCTAATCTACATGCAGGGCACCGGACAAATGGATTTCAATGGGGTTTCTTTTTTTTTTTTTTAAGCACGTGATTAGAGCCTGAAGCTCTAATTGGCTTAAAAAAAGGGTGGGCTTGAGGCGCGGAGCACTGCGCCCTGAGCCCACTCAGTTGTGTGACATTAGCAACATAATATCCGGTATTGTCTTGCTGATTCTCCTCCTGGCCAATCAGAAAGCGTGTCCTGAGTCCCGATTGGCCGAGAGGAGAAGCAACTGTATTGGCTGCCGAGAAGGAGATGCAGGGGGAAAGCGCCAAGGAGGGGATGCCAAGGAGGAGACACTGAGGAGGAGACACCTAAGAGTAGAGGCTGGCCCATGACCTAGATGGGGTAGGTGTGGGGTTTGCCAATCGACTGAGCGACGGGGGGTGGGGGATTTTGACTAACCGACCAAAGGTGGGGGGGGTGGGTTTAGACTGATCGACCAACTGGTGTGGGGGGGGGGCAGCAGGTGGTTTGTTTGCTGCCCCCCTCCACACAAAAAATGGAGCACCAGCCGCCACTGTATTCAACCAAATCTGCAGGAGGTCCTTAGTCTATAACGAAACCTGCAGCATGTCCTTAGTTCCCAACCAACCCCGCACCATGTCTTCGATCTCCAAATATACCTGTAGGATGTCCTTAGTCTATACCAAAACCTGCACCATATCCATAGTCTCCAACAAAGCCTGCAGCATGTCTTTGGTCTCCAACCAAACCAGTAGGATGTCCAAACCAAAACCTGTAGCATGTCTCCAATCAGACCCATAGCATGTCCTTAGGCTTCAGCCAAACCCGTAGCATGACCTTAGTCTCCAACCAAACCCATAGCATGTCCTTAGCCTTCAACCAAACCCGTAGCATGTCCTTAGTCTCCAACCAAACCCATAGCATGTCCTTAGCCTTCAACCAAACCCATAGCATGTCCTTAGTCTCCAACCAAACCCGTAGCATGTCCTTAGTCTCCAACCAAACCCATAGCATGTCCTTAGCCTTCAACCAAACCCATAGCATGTCCTTAGTCTCCAACCAAACCCATAGCATGTCCTTAGCCTACAACCAAACCCGTAGCATATCCTTAGTCTCCAACCAAATCCATAGCATGCCCTTAGACTTCAATCAAACCGATAGCATGTCCTTAGTCTCCAACCAAACCGTATTATGTCCTTAGTCTCCAACCTAACCCATAGCATGTCCTTAGTCTCCAACCAAACCCATAGCATATTCTTAGTCTCCAACCAAATCTGTAGCATGTCCCTAGCCTTCAACCAAACTGATAGAATGTCCTTAGTCTCCAAACAAACCCATAGCATTTACTTAGTCTCCAACCAAACCTGTAGCATGTCCTTAGTCTCCAACCAAACCCGTATTATGTCCTTATCTCCAACCTAACCCATAGCATGTCCTTATGCCGGGTACACACGAGAGGATTTATCCGCGGATACGGTCCATCGGACCATTTCCGCGGATAAATCCTCTGAGGATTTCGATCCGCTGGATTGTACTCACCATCGGATCGAAATCCGCGCCGAATTTACACCGCGGTGACGTGTCGCGCCCGTCGCCGCGATGATGACGCGGCGACGTGCGCGACGCTGTCATATAAGCAATTCCACGCATGCGTCGAATCATTACGACGCATGCGAGGGATGGGTTCGGACGGATCGATCCGGTGAGTCTGTACAGACCACCGGATCGATCCGCTGGAGCCGATTCCAGCGGATAGATATCTTGGCATGCTAAGAAATTTTTATCCTCTGGAAATCGGTCGGCCCGAAATATATCCGCGGATAAATATCCGCTGGATCGTACGCACCAGCGGATCTATCCGCTGAAACCGATCCGCGGATCAATTTCAGCGGATCGATCCTCTCGTGTGTACGGGGCCTTAGTCTCCAACCAAACCCATAGCATATTCTTAGCCTCCAACTAAACCGGTAGCAAGTCCTTACCCTCCATTCAAGCCCATAGCTTGTCCTTAGCCTTCAACCAAACCCAAAGCATTTACCTAATCTCCAACCATCCATACCGGTAAGTAATAACACACAGGAATCCTTATTGTCTAAGGGATCTTTTTATAAAAAAAAAATTCTATGTGAATGCCTCAAGCATTCTGTCACAAATAATCACATATAGTGTCAAATATGATCGTCAGCTCCATCTAGTGTCCATAGAGTGGTATTTTCCTAAATAACCTCCATTATGGCCACTAGATGGAGCTGACAACCACTGAGGCCCGGATTCTCAGAGGACTTACGACGGCGTAGCGCCATGTACGCCGTCGTAAGTCCGAATCCGAGCTGTCGTATCTATGCGCCTGATTCTTAGAATCAGTTACGCATAGATTTCTATTACATCCGACTGGCGCAAGTCTCTTACGCCGTCGGAACCTAACTGCATTTTTACGCTGGCCGCTAGGGGCGTGTAAGCTGATTTACGCGTCAAAATATGTAAATTAGCTAGATACACGAATTCCCGAACGTACGCGCGGCCGATGCAGAAAAGATACGCCATTTACGTTAGGCTTTTCCCGGCGTAATGTTGCCCCTGCTATATGAGGCATAACTGCGGCGTACCAATTTTAAGTATGGCCGTCGTTCCCGCGTCAAAATTTTAAAAAGTTACGTCGTTTGCGTAAGTCGCCCGTGAATGGGGCTGAACGTCATTTACGTTCACGTCGAAACCAATGACGTCCTTGCGGTGTACTTTGGAGCAATGCACACTGGGAAATTCCACGGACGGCGCATGCGCCGTTCGGGAAGAACGTCAATCACGTCGGGTCACAGTACATTTACATAAAACACGCCCCCCTGATCCAAATTTGAATTAGGCGGGCTAACGCCGGCCGATTTACGCTACGCCGCCGCAACTTACGGAGCAAGTGCTTTGAGAACACAGCACTTGCCCGTCTAAGTTGCGGCGGCGTAACGTAAATCGGATACGTTACACCGCCGCAGAGATACGCCGCTGGACGAGAATCTGGCCCTGAGTATATGTATTAGACACCATACGGTGATTATTTGTGACAACCTTGCAAATGCTTGAGACAGTCGCACAGCAATTTTTTTAATAAGTTAACCCCTAAGAGTTTGTTACATGTATGGAATATGGACATGTACAGAGAGAATGCCAGAAGTGCGGAGATAATCATTCTCTGAAAATAGCCTCGCTGTGCCCGCACACAACCAACTCATTGCAGCACAGGACAGATAAGTGCCAGGAAATCGTCTCTTTAGGAAATGTGTTTTGCTGATCTGGCAGAAGATCGAAAATGTGGATTCAGCAACAACCTATTTCTCACTTCCAAAGATTCTTCCCTAAAGTAGATGGCAATGCCACTTCATGAGCTACCTAGTAACAGCATTTTACAGTAAGTACAATACGTTTTATATACCGTATACACTCGAGTATAAGCCAACCTGAATATTAGCCGAGGCACCTAATGTATTGACTCGAGGTGACTCGAGCCCTAGGGTGAGAAATGCAGCAGCTACTGGAAGTGGAAAAAAGGGTCAACAATGCCAATCTGCAGCCTCACTGTGCCCATCTGCAGCCTCACTGTGCCCATTTGCAGCCTCGCTGTTCCCTTCTGCAGCCTCGATGTGCCCATCTGCAGCCTCAACTGTGCCCATTTGCAGCCTCACTGTGCCCATTTGCAGCCTCACTGTGCCTATCTGCAGCCTCAACTGTGCCCATTTGCAGCCTCAATGTGCCCATTTGCAGCCTCACTGTGCCCATTTGTAGCCTCAATTGTGCCCATTTGCAGCCTCACTGTGCCCATTTGCAGCCTCGCTGTTCCCTTCTGCAGCCTCAATGTGCCCATCTGCAGCCTCGATGTGCCCATCTGCAGCTTCGACTGTGCCCATTTGCAGCCTCACTGTGCCCATTTGCAGCCTCACTGTGCCCATTTGCAGCCTCACTGTGCCTATCTGCAGCCTCAACTGTGCCCATTTGCAGCCTCACTGTGCCCATTTGCAGCCTCACTGTGCCTATCTGCAGCCTCAACTGTGCCCATTTGCAGCCTCACTGTGCCCATTTGCAGCCTCGCTGTGCCTATCTGCAGCCTCAACTGTGCCCATTTGCAGCCTCACTTCGCCCATTTGTAAATTCACTGTGCCCATTTGCAGCCTCATGTACTTTTGATTTCCCAATGTGTCATGCAACTGCAGTTGGCGGCCATCCACTGTAACAAAGCCCCGCCTCCTCCCCGTCCGTGATAGATGGAACACGGAATATAAGCCGAAGCACCTAATTTTACCACAAAAAACTGGGAAAATGTATTGACTCGAGTATAAGCCTAGGGTGGGAAATTCAGAAGCTCCTATAAGTGGGAAAAAAGGGTAAAAAATGCCCATCTGCAGCCTCACTGTGCCCATCTGAAGCCTCACTGTGCCCATTTGTAGCCTCACTGTTCCCATCTGCAGCCTCACGGTGCCCATTTGTAGCCTCACTGTGCCCATCTGCAGCCTCACTGTGCCCATTTGCAGCCTCACTGTGCCTATCTGCAGCCTCAACTGTGCCCATTTGCAGCCTCACTGTGCCCATTTGCAGCATTGTGTACTTTTGATCTCCCGCTGTGTCATGCAACTGCAGTCGGCGGCCATCCACTGTAAAAAGGCCCGCCTCCTCCTCCTCATCCGTGATAGACAGAACACTGATTCAGTTTCCCAGCATTGTTATCAGTGTTCCATCTATCATGGACGAGGAGGAGGCGGGGCTTTGTTACAGTGGATGGCCGCCGACTGCAGTTAAGACTGACACAGCAGGAGACCCTCACTCGAGTATAAGCCGAGGGGGGTTTTTTCAGCATAAAAAATGTGCTGAAAAAGTCGGCTTATACTCGAGTATATACGGTACTTTTATAAGTCACAACAATAATACCAGTTTTTATGGTGTTTCTGGCAGTCATGAGATCCCGAACCCTCTGAGATACATATACCTCCTTCTGCAGACAGTCGGTGGAGACCATCAGTGAGCCTGTGCATCAAAGGAAGCGTGCAATGTGATCAGCCAGTATTCAGATATAATAATGCGGGAAAGCTTCAGGTGTACAGTTACAGCGGAAGTTTCAGATTTGTATATTATTTCGACATGTTTCGCCTGGTAGCTTCGTCAGGGGATATACGAATTAGTCAAGAGATTCATGAAACACCCCAAGTTATCCTACAGATTAACGGCTGCCAATGATCTGACGCCAGAGACGGAGGGCGACTTCTCCACTACTTCACAATATTCTGGAGTGATATTCCAACTTTGTAACCTAAGTCGCCCTTCACCCCATGCTCTGAGTATACCATTTTTAACCAGGTCATTGTGTGTCCTCTGTGGCCACTCAGGACTTCCTCCTTTTTGGGACTTTGTTTGCCCCGATCAATGGCAGCGGTTAATCTGTGGGATTACTTGGCGTGTTTAATGAATCTCTTGATTAATTTGTAAATCCCCCTGATGAAGCTACCAGGTGAAACATGTCGAGATTATATACGAATCTGAAACTTCTGCTGTAACTGTACACCTGTTTGTATGACCACCTATTTCATGAATTGCTGTACATCAGTGAACAAATTGTCTCTGTCTTGTTTTTAAAATGTATATTCATTAACTACTTGCCGACCGCCCACCGCCGTTATACGTCATCACTTTAGAGATGAATATCTCGGTAACGGTAGCAGCTGCTGCCACAATCGAGATATTCATCTCTTCTGTGGGCGGCCGTGTTAACGATAATGGCGGGCTCCGCGGCGAATTCGCCGCGAGATCGCCGTTATCGGTGGCGGGAGAGGGCCCCCCCCCTCCCACCGCTGTCCCGCGCTCTCCGCCGCTTACCGGAGCCGTCGGTAGCGGCGGAGGAGATCGCGACCATCCGGCAGCTGAGCGGGGACGAGACTGAAGGAAAAATCTCCTTCGCCCGTCCCCATAGCTCCGCTGGGCGGAAGTGACGTCAAAACGTCAGTCCCGCCCAGCGCCTTAAAGAAACATTTTTTTTTTTGTCATTTGAAAAAATGACATTTCCAAATTTTTTTTTTTTTTTGCATTTAAGCCCAAATATGAGATCTGAGGTCTTTTTGACCCCAGATCTCATATTTAAGAGGACCTGTCATGCTTTTTTCTATTACAAGGGATGTTTACATTCCTTGTAATAGGAATAAAAGTGATAATTTTTTTTTTTTTTTTTTTCAGTGTTAAAAATTCTAAAATAAATAAAAATAAATGCGAAAAGCAAAAAAAATTTTTTTTAAAGCGCCCCGTCCCGACGAGCTTGCACGTAGAAGCGAACGTATACGCGAGTAGCGCCGACATATGAAAACGGTATTCAAACCACACAAGTGAGGTATCGCCGCGATCGTTAGAGTGAGAGCATTAATTTTAGCCTTAGGCCTACTCTGTAACTCAAAAAATGCAACCTGTAGAATTTTTTAAACGTCGCCTATCAAGATTTTTAAGGGTAAAAGTTTGACGCCATGCCACGAGCGGGCGCAAATTTTTAAGCGTGACATGTTGGGTATCATTTTACTCGGCGTAACATTATATTTCACAATATATAAAAAAATTGGGCCAAATTTATTGTTGTCTTATTTTTTCATTTAAAAAAGTGATTTTTTTCCAAAAAAAGTGCGCTTGTAAGACCGCTGCGCAAATACGGTGTGACAAAAAGTATTGCAATGACTTCCATTTTATTCTCTAGGGTGTTAGAAAAAAAAAAAAATATAATGTTTGGGGGTTTTAAGTAATTTTCTAGCAAAACAAAATGGTTTTGTCTCGTAAACACCGACTCTGAAAAACAGGCCCGGGGCTAAAGTGGTTAAATTCATTTAAATAGAGAAATAGAGGGGTCTCAAGGATTCCCCAACAAACCCCGAGACTCCAATGAAGCAATGTGGGCGGGGAGGACTATACCGGTACTTAATAATTAGGTTTAGAAACCTGGATAATTCATATTTATGAAAGTATTTATTAACAAATAAACATTCAAGACAAGCATAAAATTACACAAAATATACAGACATTACAAAAAATACAAACTTGACCACAATCAGGTCACCGGTTGTGCAATCCCCATTTAGCAGACGGGGTAAGTATCGGTGAAGCAATTGAAATCATGAGACCATAAGTCTCGAGTCTCGACTAGTTTCGCTTTCGCTTCGTCAGGAGACGGTCTAAAAACACAACATAAAACAAACATCAGGTATATTAAAAACAACACAATTTGTTATTAGTAGCGGGGTTCTTTTGTGTAAAAAGACTGCCCGGTACATACTGTAATATCCAAGGGGATTTTTATGTCCAATTATGTCTCATACCTAGAGGCACAAGGTCTCTTGTTCCCAGAGAGCGGGTCCCAGTTGAACGATAGGTGCATAAGAATTATGACCAGGTCTAATAGAACAGACCTGGATAAGACAACAATATATGGTAAGTTGAGTGTGTATATGTGAAAATATATATAAAAAAAGGGGAGGAGAAGGGGGATCGGTTTGTGAAGAAACTTCCGCAGATGCAGAGTGCATGCAGTGATATTGAAGACTGTGACCTGAAAGAGAGATTAGGTCCAGATATAATCCAAAAATTACTTGTAGAGGATAGTTGGTGCATATATGCAGTGTGCTACAAAAGGTAGTGTAGAATGGTGGATACCATCCCAACTGAAAGTGAGTAGAATGTGAAAGAAAGAGAAAAAACAAAAATAAGGGAGAGAAAAAAAGTGGGGGGGGGGAGGGAGGGAGAGAGTGGGGGGGGAAAAAAGTAAAGAAACGGGAAGGGGATGTGAGAAGTGGAGGAGGAGGGGGGGGGAAAGGAGGGGGGAGGCGGGAAAATGGACAGCCAGGGAAAAGTAAAGGGGAATATTTGAATAAAAGGTGGGCACAGGAAGGAGAGGAACAAAAAAAGGGGGGGGGGGCCGAGAGGGAGAAGGAAAAGGGGGAGAAAGAGGGGAAAAAAGGAGAAAGGGGGGGGGGAGAAGAAACCAGGGGGAAGGGAAAGTATCGGGAGAAATTAACAAGAAAATTCATTTAAATATCTGATTCTCGTTATCATTTATAAGCACCGTCAAAACCCCTTTATCCTTCCCATTTGATATAGTGGACTATTTATACATTGGCTGGAGTAAGATTTTCATGTTAGTGAATTTAGGAAGTAAGGCGCAATCCAGGGTTAGTTTGTACATTAATGGCAGTATACATTGTTCACTGATGTACAGCAATTCATGAAATAGGTGGTCATACAAGCAGGTGTACAGTTACAGTGGAAGTTTCAGATTTGTATATTATGCCAACGTGTTTCGCCTGGTAGCTTCATCAGGGCATATACGAATTATTCAAGAGATTCATGAAACACGCCAAGTAATCCCACAGATTAACCACTGCCAATGATCAGCCATAACAAGACCACCTACCTAATATTGAATGTGTCCCCCTTTTGCCACCAACACACACTTGACCCATCAAGGCATGGACTCCACTAGACCTCTGAAGGTACACTGTGGTATCTGCAACCAAGCCATCAGAAGGAGATTCTTTAAGTCCTGTAAGTTGCGAGGTGGGACCACCATGGATTGGACTTTTTTTTTCCAGTACATGCCGCATATGCTCGATTGGATTGAGATCTGAAGAATTTGGAGGGGAACACCTCAAACCCATTGTTGTGTTCCTCCAACCAGTCTTCAATTCACCAGACCAGGTCACCTTCTTCCATTGTTCTGTAGCGGTGTTGCTAGGGGGGTGCGGGGTGTGTGGTCCGCACCGGGTGACACCCACTAGAGGGGTGACACCATCCTGTTTTTTTTTTTTTTAGCTGACATGCCCAGCCTGCCCTGTGCAGTCCCAGCCTGCCCTGTACCACCCCAGCCTGCTCTGTGCCACCCCAGCCTGCCCTGTACCCCCCCAGCCTGCCCTGTATCACCCAGCCTGCCCTGTACCACCCCAGCCTGCCCTGTACCACCCAGCCTGCCCTGTGCCACCACAGCTTACCCTGTACCACCCCAGCCTGCCCTGTACCACCCCAAACTTTCCCATGCCACCCCAACTTGCCCTGTGCCACCCTAACTTGCCCTGTACCACCCCAATCTGCCCTATGCCACCATAACTTGCCCTATACCACCCCAACCTGCCCAATGCCACCCTAACTTGCCCTGTACCACCCCAACCTTTCCCATGCCATCCCAACTTGCCCTATGCCACCCTAACTTGCACTATACCACCCCAACCTGCCCTGTACCACCCTAACTTGTCCTATACCACCCCAACCTGCCCTATGCAACCCTAACTTGCCCTATACCACCCCAAACTACCCTATATAACCCCAACATGCCCTATACCACCTTAACCTGTCCTATACCACCCCACTACACCAACCTGCCACTATACCACTCTATACTACCCTAACCTGCCACTATACTGCCCTATACTATCATTTACAGGGGCTGGTTTCGGGTGCGCCCTGTGCCCGTGCGCTGCCTGCTTGGTGCTGGACAGCCCTAGACAGAGGGGGGGTGACACCATGTTTTACTGCACCGGGTGACACCAACCCTAGTGACGCCACTGCTGTAGTCCATAATCAGCTACAGAACCTGTGTAATTAATATGTGTTCGGGTTTAAAGGGATGAGGTGGCAACCCTACCCAGGACCCTGTCACCAATTGGCTATTTTTCCTTCCTCTGACCAATTTTGATCAATCCTTGCCATTGGCGTCGGGAGGGGGGGGGCTGGAGCCCCGAGTGTACCCCCGAAAAGCACAGAGTCTCGATAATCCCTAATAAAATTATTAGCCACGAGCCGTTTCCATGGGCAACGGTGAACGATCTCCCGCTTATGCAGCGCGGCTGATGTTACTGACGCACAAATAGTCCCGCCTCCGGGACCCGGCTCCTATGATGGACGTCCCACCGGTCCAATGCTGAGAACGCGGGACATGTGACGTCCATCATAGGCGCCGCAGGATCCAGGAGGAGGTGGGAATGACACTGCGGCCGCGCTGGGCACAGAGATCCCCGCTGACCTCTGCAGACCAGGAACATCCCACATCCTCTCCGAAAATTGTTTCTGAAGAACCTTTATTTTGCTCACAGATGTGAGAAATGACAAAAGTGTGGGAGAGGATGGCAATTACCCTACATCTGTATGACCCTAACTCTGGAAACTCAATGACCTTACAGATCGGCAGCATATGGAATTGTTTAGGTCATTACATCTGTTGGTAGAAAAAAAATGTCTCTTCTTAGTAATTACAGTAGAGCTTTATATCACTAGAGGGGTCTCCATCTGGAGGAAGGAGGTCCTGATCCCTCTATATAGATCTTTATATCACTAGAGGGGTCACCAGCAGGAGGAAGGAGGTCCTGATTCCGCTAAATACATTTTTTTATCACTAGAGGGATCACCAGCAGGAGGAAGGAGGTCCTGATTCCGCTATATAGATCTTTATATCACTGAGGGGTCACCAGCAGGAGGAAGGAGGTCCTGATTCCTCTATATAGATCTTTATATCACTAGAGGGGTCATCAGCAGGAGGAAGGAGGTCCTGATTCTTCTATATAGATCTTTATATCACTACAGGGATCACCAGCAGGAGGAAGGGGGTCCTGATTCCTCTATATAGATCTTTATATCACTACAGGGATCACCAGCAGGAGGAAGGGGGTCCTGATTCCTCTATATAGATCTTCATATCACTAGAGGGGTCTTCAACCACAGGAAGGAGGTCTTGATACCTCCATATAGATCTTTATATCACTAGAGGGGTCACCAGCAGGAGGAAGGAGGTCCTGATTCCTCTATATAGATATTTATATCACTAGAGGGGTCTTCATCAGGAGGAAGGAGGTCCTGATACCTCCATATAGATCTTTATATGACTAGAGGGGTCACCAGCAGGAGGAAGGGGGTCCTGATTCCTCTATATAGATCTTTATATCACTAGAGGGGTCACCAGCAGGAGGAAGGAGGTCCTGATCCCTCTATATAGATCTTTATATCACTAGAGGGGTCACCAGCAGGAGGAAGGAGGTCCTGATTCCTCTATATAGATATTTATATCACTAGAGGGGTCTTCATCAGGAGGAAGGAGGTCCTGATACCTCCATATAGATCTTTATATGACTAGAGGGGTCACCAGCAGGAGGAAGGGGGTCCTGATTCCTCTATATAGATCTTTATATCACTAGAGGGGTCACCAGCAGGAGGAAGGAGGTCCTGATTCCTCTATATAGATATTTATATCACTAGAGGGGTCTTCATCAGGAGGAAGGGGGTCCTGATTCCTCTATATAGATCTTTATATCACTAGAGGGGTCACCGGCAGGAGGAAGGAGGTCCTGATTCCTCTTTATAGATCTTTATATCACTAGAGGGGTCACCAGCAGGAGGAAGGAGGTCCTGATTCCTCTCTATAGATCTTTATATCACTAGAGGGGTCTTCAACCAGAGGAAGGAGGTCCTGATACCTCTATATAGATCTTTATATCACTAGAGGGGTCACCAGCAGGAGGAAGGGGGTCCTGATTCCTCTATATAGATCTTTATATCACTAGAGGGATCACCAGCAGGAGGAAGGAGGTCCTGATTCCTCTATATAGATCTTTATATCACTAGAGGGGTCACCGGCAGGAGGAAGGAGGTCCTGATTCCTCTATATAGATCTTCAGTTAGACCTCATTTGGAGTACTTTGTCCTGTTCTCAGGGCTGGTGCAAGGATTTTTGACACCCTAGGCGAAACCTAATTTTGCTGCCCCCTCCCCTTGGCCCCACCCCCTTCCCCTGCCCATGTAAACCCCACCTTCCCCAGCGCCCATCAAATGCAGCCTCACCAGCGCCCATCAAATGCAGCCTCACCAGCGCCCATCAATGCAGCCTCACCAGCGCCCATCAAATGCAGTCTCACCAGTGCCCATCAATGCAGCCTCACCAGTGCCCATCAATGCAGCCTCACCAGCGCCCATCAAATGCAGTCTCACCAGCGCCCATCAAATTCAGCCTCACCAGTGCCCATCAATGAATGTTTGCTTGCTTCCGATCATTCGGGAGTCGGGACACAGACACAGTTCTCCGCCGCCACTGCGCCTCTGACACTATGTGCGAACGTAGCGGCGGCTGCCTGCTGATGCTGAGACTTAGTTGCTTGCTGCAGAGAGAAGAGAGTAGCAACACCAGTGGCATCATGGCGCCCTAGGCCGCTGCCTAGTTTGCCTAGTGGTAGCACCGGCCCCTGCCTGTTCTATCGTTGGAAGAAGTTCGGAAATGGACAACAAAAATAAAAGGGATGAAACATATCAAGAGAGGCTTCAGGAATCTCATAAGTACAGTTTGGAGGAAAGAAGGGAAAGGATGGACATGCCTGAAATTTTTAAAGACATGAAGGTCGTGATGAGTAAGGTCCAGGGGGAGCGGAATTTTCAATATAAAGATTTGATCAAGAACACGGGGGCGTGACCTCCAGCAGCAGAAGGAGGCCAAACCTACCCTTTGAAGTTATTTTTTTCCAGAAAGAGTAGTTGATGCTTGGAATAGACCTCCAGCAGAGGTGGTGAGTCAGTTACAGTAAGTGAGCTTAGGACAAACATTGGTTGAAAACTTAGACCAGCGTTTCTCAACTCCAGTCCTCAAGGCGCCCCAGCAGCAGGGCCGATCCTGGGCAGGGTGCACGGGGTGCTCCGCACCCAGGTGCCACAGAGGTGGGGGCGCCGAAGCTCCAAAGTCTCCTGTCTGCCCCGCCCCCTCTGCGTGTGTGGGCTCTTCTCCCATAGGCGGTGTGATGAGAGGCTTCTGGGTTGGCCGGAGCTGCTGCCAATCATCCTGTGCACTCCCAGAAATGCTCTCTGAGTGCCACCCTCCAAGTAACCAAAGATGCCACATATGCCCCGCCCCCTGTAATGTGCTTCTGCTCCCAGCGTGCCCGAGCTACAGGGATCTATTGGACAAGTATTGATCTATGGGGACACCTGATGTGGGGGGCTCTACTGGGGGACACCTGCTGTGGGGGGCTCTGATGGGGGACACCTGCTGTGGGGGGCTCTGATGGGGGGCTCTTATGGGGGACACCTGCTGAGGGGGGCTCTGATGGGGGACACCTGCTGAGGGGGGCTCTGATGGGGGACACCTGCTGAGGGGGGCTCTGATGGGGGACACCTGCTGTGGGGGGCTCTGATGGGGGACACCTGCTGTGGGGGGCTCTGATGGGGGGCTCTGATGGGGGACACCTGGTGTGGGGGGGGCTCTGATGGGGGACACCTGCTGTGGGGTGGATCTGCTGGGGACACCTGCTGTGGGGGGTTCTGATGGGGGACACCTGCTGGGGGGCTTTAATGGGGGACACCTGCTGTGGGGGGCTCTGATGGGGGACACCTGCTGTGGGGGGCTCTAATGGGGGACACCTGCTGGGGGGACTCTGATGGGGGACACCTGCTGTGGGGGGCTCTGATGAGGGACACCTGCTGTGGGGGGCTCTGATGGTGGACACCTGCTGTGGGGGGCTCTAATGGGGGACACCTGCTGTGGGGGGCTCTGATGGGGGACACTAATGAAGACTTTCATAGGGGAGCATCTCTGTGTTTGAGTCGTAGCCATAGAAACATTTGTAAAGGGGAGGAGTTAGTAAAGACGACCACTCCCATGTGGGGGCGCCAGAAATATTTCTGCACCCAGGCGTCTGTGACCCTAGGATCGGCCCTCCCCAGCAGGTCATGCTTTCAGGATTTCCATTATTTTGCACAGGTGATTCGATGAGTTTCACTGCCTTAGTAATCAGAACAGCCGTTTCATCTGAGGGAAATCCTGAAAACATGACCTGTTGGGGCGCCTTGAGGAAAAATGGGCCAGACTCGATCCTTTTTCTATGTTTCTAACCAAAGCAGCTTTTCTGACCTTTCATTGTTATTTAGAGTCGTTCGTCGATCGATTATATTTAGCATTTGCCCGGAATTGTATGAAAACATCTGAGTGCTGTTGATAGTCATAAAGCTTGGCTTTGTGCAGTGACTAATCCTCCTCCTCCGAGGAGGCCGTGAAAGAGTTAAAGAAATAGTAGAGGCCGGGACACACCTCTTGCTCACTCAGTCACCATTCCAAACACAGACTGAAAAGTGAATGTGAGAAGACGGGGGAGAGGATCAGGGGCGCGCTGGGCTCCGGTGGAAAAGGTAAGGTGCGTTTCGCACGCTCGCTGCCTCTCCAGCTCACGCATTTCAGAGTCGGGCAACTTTTTGGGAACCTGAAATCCTGCGCCAATCTCCGCACTTGGTGGAAATTTGCACTCTATATTCGGCGTTGCCGAATCGCTGTCACTTAAACGCATGAACCTGGAAGATTCACCTGCAGTGGATGTTTGATATCAGATTCACTTCTAAGCATGCTACTAAGTTTAGTTCTCCGGGACGCGTCTTGTTCTATAAAGAGGACTGACCCTTTATTGCGGGGTGAAGGGATCCTTTGTGACCTGCATTGGTAGGCTGTGCGTGTCCAGAGACGCCTTACACCTGTTTCCAGTCTAACCGACTTCCATGAATAAAGTTGGGCTCTGAGTACCAGCAGCATAGATGGAGCTGTTTATTTAAAATGTGAGGCTTTAAAATGTTATTCCCTCTATATAGATCTTTATATCACTAGAGGGGTCTTCATCAGGAGGAAGGAGGTCCTGATTCCTCTATATAGATCTTTGTCACTAGAGGGGTCACCAGCAGGAGGAAGGAGGTCCTGATTCCTCTATATAGATCTTTATATCACTAGAGGGGTCTTCATCAGGAGGAAGGAGGTCCTGATTCCTCTATATAGATCTTTATATCACTAGAGGGGTCACCAGCAGGAGGAAGGAGGTCCTGATTCCTCTATATAGATCTTTATATCACTAGAGGGGTCTTCATCAGGAGGAAGGGGGTCCTGATTCCTCTATATAGATCTTTATATCACTAGAGGGGTCACCGGCAGGAGGAAGGAGGTCCTGATTCCCCTATATAGATCTTTATATCACTAGAGGGGTCACCAGCAGGAGGAAGGGGGTCCTGATTCCTCTATATAGATCTTTATATCACTAGAGGGGTCACCAGCAGGAGGAAGGGGGTCCTGATTCCTCTATAGAGAGCTTTATATCACTAGAGGGGTCTTCATCAGGAGGAAGGGGGTCCTGATTCCTCTATATAGATCTTTATATCACTAGAGGGGTCACCAGCAGGAGGAAGGGGGTCCTGATTCCTCTATAGAGAGCTTTATATCACTAGAGGGGTCTTCATCAGGAGGAAGGAGGTCCTGATTCCTCTATAGAGATCTTTATATCACTAGAGGCGTCACCAGCAGGAGGAAGGGGGTCCTGATTCCTCTATATAGATCTTTGTCACTAGAGGGGTCACCAGCAGGAGGAAGGAGGTCCTGATTCCTCTATATAGATTTTTATATCACTAGAGGGGTCATCAGCAGGAGGAAGGAGGTCCTGATTCCTCTATATATAGATCTTTATATCACTAGAGGGATCACCGGCAGGAGGAAGGAGGTCCTGATTCCTCTATATAGATCTTTGTCACTAGAGGGGTCACCGGCAGGAGGAAGGAGGTCCTGATCCCTCTATATAGATCTTTATATCACTAGAGGGGTCACCGGCAGGAGGAAGGAGGTCCAGATTCCTCTATATAGATCTTTATATCACTAGAGGGGTCACCGGCAGGAGGAAGGAGGTCCAGATTCCTCTAAATAGATCTTTATATCACTAGAGGGGTCACCAGCAGGAGGAAGGAGGTCCTGATCCCTCTATATAGATCTTTATATCACTAGAGGGGTCACCGGCAGGAGAAAGGAGGTCCTGATTCCTCTATATAGATCTTTATATTACTAGAGGGGTCACCAGCAGGAGAAAGGAGGTCCTGATTCCTCTATATAGATCTTTATATCACTAGAGGGGTCTTCATCAGGGGAAGGAGGTCCTGATTCCTCTATATAGATCTTTATATCACTAGAGGGGTCACCGGCAGGAGGAAGGAGGTCCTGATCCCTCTATATAGATCTTATATCACTAGAGGGGTCACCGGCAGGAGGAAGGAGGTCCAGATTCCTCTATATAGATCTTTATATCACTAGAGGGGTCACCGGCAGGAGAAAGGAGGTCCTGATTCCTCTATATAGATCTTTATATTACTAGAGGGGTCACCAGCAGGAGGAAGGAGGTCCTGATTCCTCTATATAGATCCATATATTACTAGAGGGGTCTTCATCAGGGGAAGGAGGTCCTGATTCCTCTATATAGATCTTTATATCACTAGAGGGGTCACCGGCAGGAGGAAGGAGGTCCTGATTTCTCTATATAGATCTTTATATCACTAGAGGGGTCACCGGCAGGAGAAAGGAGGTCCTGATTCCTCTATATAGATCTTTATATTACTAGAGGGGTCACCAGCAGGAGGAAGGAGGTCCCGATTCCTCTATATAGATCTTTATATCACTAGAGGGGTCACCAGCAGGAGGAAGGAGGTCCTGATTTCTCTATATAGATCTTTATATCACTAGAGGGATCACCAGCAGGAGAAAGGAGGTCCTGATTCCTCTATATAGATCTTTATATCACTAGAGGGGTCACCGGCAGGAGAAAGGAGGTCCTGATTCCTCTATATAGATCTTTATATCACTAGAGGGGTCACCGGCAGGAGGAAGGGGGTCCTGATTCCTCTATATAGATCTTTATATCACTAGAGGGGTCACCGGCAGGAGAAAGGAGGTCCTGATTCCTCTATATAGATCTTTATATCACTAGAGGGGTCACCAGCAGGAGGAAGGAGGTCCTGATTCTCTATAGATCTTCAGTTAGACCTCATTTGGAATACTGTGTCCAGTTCCATTGATAGAAGATATTGATGGAAGAAGTTCGGAGATGGACTTTGGGAACTTCATATGTTCATTTTGGAGAAAGGAAAGGTGGGACATAACCAAAATGTTTAAATACAGTGAAACCTTGGCTTGCGAGTAACGCGGTTAACGAGCGTTTCGCAAAACGAGCGCTGTATTTTTTAAAATCCTGACTCGGGTTGGCGAGTGTTGTCTCGAGCAGGATTCAAGCCACAGCGGTGTGCAGTACCACGTTTGGCCTAAGGTGGGGGGGGGCGCCGGATCCGATCGGAAATGCTCGGAAAACCTTGGAAATACTCAGTTCCCGAGCCTGTCCTCGGGCCTTTCCGAGTCTCTCCGGTGCCCCCCCTCACCTCTGGCTTCATGCGGTATTTCATGCCATTGAAGTCAATGCGGAACGAATTATTTTCGTTTCCATTGACTTCTATGGGGAAACTCGCTTTAATATGCAAGTGATTTGGATTACGAGAATTCTCCTGGAAGGGATTATTCTCGTAATCCAAGGTGCCACTGTACATGCGAATAAGGTTCGGGGGGGGGGGGGGGCAGGATTTTCTGTATAAAGTTTAGTTTAACCACCTAAGGACCGGACCAATATGCTGCTAAATGACCCAAGGGGTTTTTACAATTCGGCACTGCGTCGCTTTAACAGACAATTGCACGGTCGTGCGACGTGGCTCCCAAACAAAATTGGCGTCCTTTTTCCCCCACAAATAGAGCTTTCTTTTGGTGGTATTTGATCACCTCTGCGGTTTTTATTTTTTGCACTATAAACAAAAATAGAGCGACAATTTTGAAAAAAATGCAATATTTTTTACTTTTTGCTGTAATAAATATCCCCCAAAAACATATATAAAAACAAAATTTTTCCTCCGTTTAGGCCGATACGTATTCTTCTACCTATTTTTGGTAAAAAAAAACGCAATAAGCGTTTATCGATTGGTTTGCGCAAAATTTATAGCGTTTACAAAATAGGGGATAGTTTTATTATTTTTTACTACTAATGGCGGCGATCAGCGATTTTTTTCGTGACTGCGGCATTATGGCGGACACTTCGGACAATTTTGACACATTTTTGGGACCATTGTCATTTTCACAGCAAAAAATGCATTTAAAAATGCATTGCTTATTGTGAAAATGACAGTTGCAGTTTGGGAGTTAACCACAGGGGGGCGCTGTAGGAGTTGGGGTTCACCTAGTGTGTGTTTACAACTGTAGGGGGGTGTGGCTGTAGGACTGACGTCATCGATCGAGTCTCCCCTATAAAAGGGATCACTCGATCGATGCAGCCGCCACAGTGAAGCATGGGGAAGCCGTGTTTACACGCGGCTCTCCCCGTTCTTCAGCTACGGGGAGCGATCGCGACGGAGCGGCTAGAAACGGCTAGATCGTCCCGGATCGCTCCCCGCGGGAATCCGACCGCCGCATGTAGCGGGGGGGGGGGTCCCGCTCGGACCCCCGACCCACGTCTAGGCAGGGACGTACAGGTACGCCAATGTGCCTGTACGTGCCATTCTGCCGACGTATATCTACATGCGGCGGTCGGGAAGTGGTTAAGGAATCGGGGACATGACCTCCAGCAGCAGAAGGAGGAAAAACCTACCTTTTTGGTATTATTTTCCAGAAACAGTAGTTGAAGCTCGGAATAGACCTCCAGCAGAGGTAGTGAGTCGGTTACTCGGGTGCCATTGATATAAATGGGTTTCGATTTGTTATGCGACTTTGTGTCACAAGTCGCACGACAAGTCGCACTGGTGTGACCGGAGCCTAAATCTGCAGCCGGTGGGGCCGAGCAATGAGACTGAATCCATAGCAGAACGGCGGGCAGGTCTGTGTAGGGAGTTGTGGTTCTGTGTTTATGTTGCCGACGAGGCCTTGCCCTCGGGAGGGGCAGACTGCGTTGTTTGATTCTGGAGGAACTTGTCCAACTCCCCCCCCAATGTCTCTCGTGTTCCAGAAAACTGATAGGAAAGTAATTCTTTTGTTTTGTTTGGCAGGTAGAAGGTGCGAGGAGATTAATCCGCAGATGATTACAGGGTGTGGGAAAATTGATATCCTAGAAAGAGAAAGCTGTGCTGGTTACATAACCTTCTTCATTGCAGACATTGGGAGGTGATGGATTGCAGGTGTTGCCCCTGGAAACGTCCCCACTTTTCAGTATCGACTCCGATTTACATAATCCAGTCCTCCAGGGTGCTACATTGTGTTTCTTAATTTATCATTACATTTCAATTAGGGCATTTTTGCAACATATGCTCATCATTAACCACTTCTGGACCGCCCCACGCCGATGTACTCCGGCAGGGCGGCCCTTCTGTGTGAAATCACGTACCTGTACCTGAGTTCCTGCATGGGGTCTGGGGCTCGTGCACCGCCGGTGGTGACCAGCTCCACCTGTGATTGGACACAGCGGGAGCCAATCAGCGGGTTTCGACGGATGCGATGTCCGCCGGGACCTGCAGCTCCTTCTTAGAAGAGGCAGGACGACGGTCTGCCTATGGGCAGGCTGGGTTGTACTCGAGTCGATCCATCTATGGGCAGGCTGGTTGTACGCAAGGCGGCAGGCTGATTATACTCAAGTCGATCCATCTGTGGGCAGGCTGGTCTTACTCATATTGATCCACCTATGAGCAGGCTGCTTGCATTTAAGTCGATCCTTCAATGGGCAGGCTGATTATACTCAAGTCGATCCATCTGTGGGCAGGCTTGTTTTTACCCCAAGTTAATCCATCTATGGGCAGGCTGATTATAGTCAAGTCAATCTTTCTATGGGCAGGTTGATTGTACCCACGTTGATCTATCTGTGGGAAGGCTGGTTGTAAGCAAGTCGGCAGGCTGATTATACTCAAGTCGATCCATCCATGGGCAGGCTGGTTGTTCCCAAGTTGATCCATCTATGGACAGGCTGGTCATACTCGTATTGATCCATCTATGGACAGGCTGGTCATACTCGTATTGATCCACCTAGGAGCAGGCTGCTTGTACTCAAGTCGACTGGCTGATAGTACCTAAGTCAATACTTCAATAGGCAGGCTGTTTTTTCCCAAGTTGGTCCGTCTATGGGCAGGCTGGTCATACTCGTATTGATCCATCTATGGACAGGCTGGTCATACTCGTATTGATCCACCTAGGAGCAGGCTGCTTGTACTCAAGTCGATCCTTCAATGGGCAGGCTGTTTTTTCCCAAGTTGATCCATCTATGGGCAGGCTGATTATAGTCAAGTCAATCTTTCTATGGGCAGGTTGATTGTACCCAAGTGATCTATCTGTGGGCAGGCTGGTTGTACTGAAGTCGACAGGCTGATTGTACTCAAGTCGATCCTTCAATGGGCAGGCTGGTTTTTCCCAAGTTGATCCATCTATGGGCAGGTTGATTGTACCCAAGTTGATCCATCTATGGGCAGGCTGATTATAGTCAAGTCAATCCTTCAACGGGCAGGCTGGTTTTTCCCAAGTCGATCCCTCTATGGGCAGATTGGTTGTACTCAAGTTGATCCATCGATCGACTTGGGTACCACAAGCATGCGATTATTGCCAGCAGCCAAGGCACGCTGTATTTGTATTGGTAATGCCCACATGCAATGCTGAGCCTATATAATTGAATGAAGTGAAAAACCAATGAATTAAAGGAGCAGGCCGGGCTGGAGAGAAAAGTGCTAGATGATGCTGGACGTCCTCCAGCCAGCAAATGAAGTGGGGCTCTATCTGACTGCCTGCAGCTTCTAGTGCACATTGTGAGAAGCTCGCAGTGTGCAGTGTTATCGGAGGAAGACATTTCAGCACAGGAGAGGATCGGCTACAACTCTGCAAGACTGGAGGGGGGGGGGGGGGGGCGGAGGTCAGAATAAAATAAACAGGAATTTTCGGAGGTCTTGTAAATGATTTGCAATTCCCGGAAAATCCTCCGACACCCAGGAGATGGGGAGAGCCGGTGATTGGCCTGGAGAGGTGACAGATAGAACAGAGGTCTGTTAAGTAAATATTAGGGACGGGGCTAAGTGGTGTTTTGGGTTGGTAAAGGGGGGGGAGAGGGGGGGGGGGGGGATTTTCCGAATTCCTGGAGGGAGACCAGCTGTGTCCAAAACAATCCGAGGAGGAAGACAGAGACCTTCTATAATACAAACATTATCAGGCAGGAGCGTATCTACAGATCATGGGGCCCCACAGAAACATATTAAAGGGGGCATATCTACAATCATGGGGGCCCCATGGCAACATTTTTAAGAGGGGGGGGGGGGCATAACTTCAGATCATGGGGCCCCACAGAAACATTTTTAAAGGGGGGGGCATAGCTACAATCATGGGGCCCCATGGCAACATTTTAAGAGGGGGGGGGCATAACTACAGATCATGGGGGTCTCATGGCAAAAAAATTACAGGGGGGCATAGCTACAGATCATGGGGCCCCACAGCAACATTTATAAGGAGGAGTGTATGTACATATCATGGGGCCCCACAAGAACATTTTTAAGGGTGGGGGGCATAACTACAGATCATGGGGCCCCATGGAAACATTTTAAGGGGGGGGTATAATAACTACAGATCATGGGGCCCCATGGAAACATTTTAAGGGGGGGTATAATAACTACAGATCATGGGGCCCCACTGCAACATTTTTAAGAGGGGGGCATAACTACAGATCATGGGGGTCTCATGGCAAAAAAAATACAGGGGGGCAAAGCTACAGATCATGGGGCCCCACAGCAACATTTATAAGGAGGAGTGTATCTACAGATCATGGGGCCCCACAAGAACATTTTTAAGGAGGGGGGCATAACTACAGATCATGGGGCCCCACGGCAACATTTTTAAGGAGGAGTGTATCTACAGATCATGGGGCCCCACGGCAACATTTTTAAGGAGGAGTGTATCTACAGATCATGGGGCCCCACGGCAACATTTTTAAGGAGGAGTGTATCTACAGATCATGGGGCCCCACAAGAACATTTTTAAGGGGGGGAGCATAACTACAGATCATGGGGCCCCACAGCAACATTTTTAAGGAGGAGTGTATCTACAGATCATGGGGCCCCACAGATTTTTTTTTAAGGGGGGCATAACTACAGATCATGGGGCCCCACAGGAATTTTTTTAAAGATGGGGCATAACTACAGATCATGGGGTTCCACAGAAACATTTATAGGTAGGAGCGTAACTACAGATCAGGGGGCCCCACAGCAACATTTTTAAAGGCGGGGCATAACTTCAGATCATGGGGCCCCACAGCAACATTTTTAAGAGGGGGGGGGGGCATAACTACAGATCCTGGGGGCCCCACAGCAACATTTACTGAGACTCGGGTGATCACAGATCCGAGTAAGGGGCCCCCGGCCACAGTACTCTTCCCAAGAGCCCGCAAACAGTGGGAGGAGTTATGCAAATATCCTTGGTGGGTGTCAGTCTGGAGGATTGGGGGGGGGAGGGGCTCCTATGTATTTACAATGTGATGCTGTAGGTCGGAACAACAGTCAGACTTGGGAGGAGAGGGCTAGATGACGCTGGGCGACACGGCAGATTCCTGGCCTTAACTCAACCGGCTGCGGTCTGTTTTACCCCCCATGCTGGTTGCTAAGAGGTGCCGGACCTTCAGGTTTCTCTCTATAGGCCCCGAGGCAGCAGCTGCTACAAACCTGTTCTGGGAAAAAAATAAAGCCTTAGGCACACCAAAGAGTAAAATGTATCTAAACACAAAAATGTCTCGAGTCACGCTTACCAGTCTATAGATTGCATTTGTTTTCTTTTGTATCCCTTTATTTTCACCTGGTGATCCTGCCAGTAACACACTTCCTGTTCTACCAGTCCACCCGGGGGAAGGCGTGCCAAACTTCCCAGCCTTGAAACAGAATAAAGGCACCCACCCCTATCCCTATAGATAACCATTGCGCCCCGAGCAGGTGCCCTGGGCAGATGTCTATCCTGCCCACCCCTTGTTCCAGCCCTGTGTTCTACAGTGACAACGCTCACTCACCGCACTGTATCTATGGAGGCAGCCATGGTGGTCACATAGGCTGGACCTCCAACATGCCTGCCTTTGCTCATCTCCATTACATGGAGGCGGGGGGGGGGGGGGGAAAAGGAGTTAACCAGGTTGGCTCCAGAGCAACTTTTTTTGTAAAAATCTTAAATGTTGGCAATAAAATTACTTAACCACTTCCATACTGGGCCAATTCTGGCACTCGTCTCCTACATGTAAAAATCAAATACGGTGTGACATAAAAAGTTGCAATGACCGCCATTTTATTCTCTAGGGTCTCTGCTAAAAAGAAAAAAATATATATTTTTTATAATAATATAATTATATATATATATATATATATATATATATATATATATATATATATATATATATATATATATATATATATATATATTAAAAAATATATATATATATTAAAAAATATATAAATATATTTATAATTTTTTTTATTTATTATATTATTTTATTTTATTATAAAAAATAGTTTTTAGCAGAGACCCTAGAGTATAAAATGGCGGCCGTTGCTACTTTTTATGTATCGCTGTATCTGCGCAGCAATTTTTCAAAACTTAAAAAAATTAAAAAAATAAATAAAACAAATGTTTATTGAATAAAAAAAAAAAAACAGTAAAGTTAGCCCAATTTTTTTGTATAATGTGAAAGATGATGTTACGCCGAGTAAATAGATACCCAACATGTCACGCTTAAAAATTGCTCAAACTCGCGGAATGGCGCCAGACTTTGGTACTTAAAAATCTCCATAGGCGACGCTTTAAAATATTTACAGGTTATCGGTTTAGAGTTACAGAGGAGGTCTTGGGCTAGAATTATTGCTCTCGCTCGAACGATTGCGGTGATAATGTGTGCTGCAAACATCGTTTACGTATGTGGGCGCGATGTACGTATGTGTTCGCTTCTGCATGCAGGGGCGGGGGGGGTACTTAATTTTTTTTTTTTTTTTCGTTTTTACACTTTCTCATTAATTTTTTTTATAATTTTTTTTTTTATAATTTTTATTCCTATTACAAGGAATGTAAACATGCTTTGTAATAGGAATAGGGCATGACAGGTCCTCTTTATGGAGAGACATTGGGATAGATTCAGATAGATTAGCGGATCTTTAGATCCGCGTAATCTGATTTACGATCCGCCGGCGCAATTTTGAGAGGCTAGTGCAGTATTCAGAAAGCACTTACCTCGAAACTTGCGCCGGCGGATCGTAAATCCCCCGGCGGAATTCAAATTCCGCGGCTAGGGGGAGTGTAGTATTTTTATCAGGCGCGTCCCCGCGCCGATTTAAATGGGCATGCGCCGTCCGCAAATTTTTCCGGCGTGCATTGCTCCCAATGACGTCGCTAGGACGTCAGTGGTTTCGGCGTGAGCGTAACTTGCGTCCAGCCATATTCTGAATCGACTTAACGCAAACGACGTAAAAATTCAAAACTCGGCGCGGGAACGACAGCCATACTTAACATAGGATACGCCTCCCATAGCAGGGGTAAGTATACGCCGGAAAAAGCCGAACGCAAGCGATGCAAAAAAAAAAGCGACGGGTGGGCGTTCGTTTCTGAATCGGTGGAAATCGGCATTTGCATATTCGTCGCGTAAAAAACCGAAGCGCCACCTAGCGGCCGGCGGGGAATTGCAGCCTAAGATCCGACGGTGTAAGTCACTTACACCTGTCGGATCTAAGGGAGATCTATGCGTAACTGATTCTATGAATCAGTCGCATAGATCCGACCGACGGAACTCAGAGATACGACGGCGTATCAGGAGATACGCCGTCGTATCTCTATCTGAATCTCCCCCAGTGGGTCTATAAGACCCCTCATCTCTCCTCTAGGCAGGAAAGGCTATGATAGATAAAAAAAAAAAAAATCTGGGCTTTTCAGCATCGAGTAAATAGATACCCACAAAAACGATGGTGCCCACAAATCGCCATAGATGACGCTTTAAAAGCCTTTACAGTTGATCAGCTTAGAGTTAACTAGGAGGTCCGGTGCTACAATTATTGTTCTCACTCTGGCGTTCACTTCGATAGGTCGCACTTGAGGTGTGACCGCGGATTACATACGCGTGCGCTCCCTGGGCTTGCATTTGCGCTGGAAGAATGGTAAAACATCCCCATAGACACCCTCCTAAACCTTGTGGACGGCCTTCCCAGAAGAGATGAAGCTGTTATAGCTGCAAAGGGGGCGGGGCCAACTCAATATTGAACCTTACGGACTAAGACTGGGATGCCATTAAAGTTCATGGGCTGGATTCAGATACATTGGCGTATCTGTCCGCCCGGCGTAACGTATCGCGAGTTCTTTATTCAGAAAGAACTTGCGCCGTTAGTTACGGCGGCGTAACGTATTTGTTGCGGCGTAAGGCCACGTAATTCAAATGGGTATGTAGGGGGCGTGTTTTATTTAAATTTGTGTTGACCCTCCCTTTTTTTTACGTTTTATTTGAACTGCGCATGCGCCGTCCATAAAATATCCCAGTGCGCTGCAAGGACGTCATTGCTTTCGACGTGAACGTAAATTACGTCCATCCGTATTCGTGAACGACTTGCGCAAACGACGTAAAATTTCAAAACTCGGCGCGGGAACGACGGCCATACTTAACATAGGATACGCCTCACATAGCAGGGGTAAGTATACGCCGGAAAAAGCCGAACGCAAACAACGTAAAAAAAAAGCGCCAGGCGGTCGTTTGTTTCTGAATCGGCGTAACTCCTCATTTGCATATTCCTCGCGTAATAATACGGAAGCGCCACCTAGCGGCCAGCCTGGAATTGCAGCCTAAGATCCGACGGTGTAAGTCACTTACACTATTCGGATCTTAGGGATATCTATGCGTAACCTGATTCTATGAATCAGGCGCATAGATACGACCGTCCGAACTCAGAGATACGACGGCGTATCAGGAGATACGCCGTCGTATCTCTTTCTGAATCTAGCCCCATGTGTGTAAAGGCAGGTGCCCCAATACTTTTGGTAATGTAGTGTATATGCGGCCCCACGGAAAAATACCCATGGTCTTTGGTGCTCAGTGTTTTGTGGGGGGATGGCAAACTAACGCCACCCCCGCGGGAGATGGACGGGAAGGCGGCGATAAAAGCCCCCGCGGGAGAAGGTTAGTAAGGCTGCAATAAGAGGCCTTGCCTTAGGAGGCAGGGGGAAGGAAGAGCCGGGGGCCGTTGCTTTTCCTCCCGACCAAACAGGAAGTGGGTCCCGAGACCCGATTGTCCAGGGAGTCTTAAGACTCGTTTGGCCAGGATTCAATACAGTAAGACAATAGTGAATATTCGCTAATGTCATACAACTGGGTGGGCTTGGGGCGCAGTGCTCTGTGCCCCAAGCCCACCCTGCTTTGAAGCCAATTAGAGCTTCAGGCTCTAATCATGTGCTTAAAAGAAATAAAAAATCCCATTGCAATCCATGCGACCGGCGTCCTGCATGTAGATTATGGGCCGGGCGCATGGATTACGGAGGCTCCTCAAAGACGGGCCACCATTATGTCATACTTACCTTTTTAAGTGTAATGGTTTTGCACAGACAGCCCTGATCCTCTTCTTGAGTCCCCTCGCCAGTGCTCCTGGCTCCTCCCCTTGCTGAGTGCCCCCATAACAAAACACTCGCTAGGTGGGCACTTGTGTAGGCTCCATCCAATCTATTTCAATCTATTAAAGATATTAATATTCATTTTTCCTTATTCCTTTTTATAGCACCTTGAGTGGCATTGGCTAGAAGTGGCATTGGCTAGAAGTGGCATTGGCTGGCTATAGTAAAAATGAATGTTACTGTTGTACAAAGGCTGCAATGACACAATAAAGTTACACGTTGTTGAAGTCTGGTGTTACATGTCTTCTAAATAATTCAACCAAAGCACCACACAGCTGACGTTGCCTCTCTCCTCTTACTTCCAGGTGCCATCGCGTGGACCAAGATGACGCAACCCACCACCACCACCCATAATCCTCTGAACAGCCCCCCAGTCACCTAAGGACCCCCACTCTGCTGACCCCCGATAATGAATTCTGGGAGGTAAGACTCTCAATGGAACAGGTGAGGTTCTGTATTAAAGGCTGTTGGAAACCAATGAACCTCAAAGAGGCCTTGTAACATAAGATGGCAGATAGACATGTGCAATTCGTTTAGTTCCGAATTTAGTTTTTTAACAAATTTTGACAAATTCGTTGAGTTCCGAATTTTCCGAGTTCCGAATTTTCCGAGTTCCGAATTTTCCAAAAAAGCTAAAAAAAGGAATACGAAAATGGATGAATTTTTCGGCAGTGCACATGTCTAATGACAATAGTTTTAGAGGGCCGTTTACGTCTTGAAGCCATTGTAGCCTATACATGAACTGCTTCTTCATCTTTTTTTTGTCGTTTTCTGGATGAATGTCATTGAAGGTCACACCACCACTCCAGAGAAGACACACACACACTAGTCCTATAAGGATGTAGGGTGTAATTTGAGGCCAATAATCTTATTATTAAAAGATAATTACACAGAGAGTAACTGCTGAGTCAAAGGAGCATTCCTGAGATACCTCGCCTAAGGGGACAATCTCTTTCATCTCGTAGAAGAAGACTTAGAAATTGTTGTCATGACACAATGTACATTACAGTAAAACCTGGGGGGGGGGTGTCATTCTTCAAGTGTATGTATAAGTATAACCGAATTCTATTAGCCAGATTCAGGTATGGCGGCGCATCTTTCAGGCGGCGTATCGTATTTACGCTACGCCGCCATAAGTCAGAGAGGCAAGTGCTGTATTCACAAAGCACTTGCCTCCTAAGTTACGGCGGCGTAGCGTAAATGGGGCCGGCGTAAGCGCGCCTAATTCAAATGAGGATGAGGGGGCGTGTTTATGTAAATGGGTGGTGACCCGACGTGATTGACATTTTTTATGAATGGCGCATGCGCTGTCCATGTACATATCCCAGTGTGCATTGTTCCAAAGTACGCCGCACGGACGTATTGGTTTCGACGTGAACGTAAATTACGTCCAGCCGCATTCACGGATGACTTACGCAAATGACGTAAAAATTTCAAATTTCGAAGCGGGAACGACGGCCATACTTAACATTGACTAGGCCAGCTATTTGTTCGACTAACTTTACGCCGGAAAAAGCCCTACGTAAACAAAGTAAAAAAAATGTGCCGGGCGCACGTACGTTTCTGAATCGGCGTATCTAGTCATTTGCATATTCTACGCCGAACTCAACGGAAGCGCCACCTAGCGGCCAGCCTAAATATTGATACGACAGCGTAGGAGACTTACGCCGCTCGTATCTTAGCCTAATTTAAGCGTATCTGGTTTCCAGACTACGCTTAAATTTAGAACGGCGTAGATTCCGAGTTACGACGGCGTATCTACTGATACGCCGGCGTAAAGCTACCTGTATCTGGCTATATGTTTTTAGTCACGCACTTTTTCACCATGAAAATCGGGTGCAAATAGTGTGTGCGTGTTATATGCTGATACTACAATTTGGGCTGCCTTGGAGGGAACAGGGAGGGCCATCAGATTACATACAGCGAGAATCTCCTGTTTACTCAGCGGCCTCTGTAATAGGAAGTCTTGTCTCCTGGGCCGGTATTGGACCAGTGTTCTGTCTATCATAGAAGCCGGTCCAGGAGGCGGGACTTTGTATGAAAGAGGCCGCAGAATAAACAGGAGTTTCTCTCTGTATGTAATCTGATGGTGCTAATCCCGCCCCCCCCCCGTCCCCCGTCCCCTCCGAGGATGCAGTAATCTGAGGTGAGGCTGCAGATGGGCATTGATCAGACTGCATTGCTCGGCAATGATGAGGCTGCAGATGGGCATTGATCAAGCTGCAATGATGGGCACTTGTGAGGCTGCAAATGGGCATTGGTCAAGCTGCATTGCTGGGCAATGATGAGGCTGCAGATGGGCATTGATCAGGTTGATCACCACTGACTGCATATATAATTTGAGGAATAGTTAAGAGCCAAAAAAAATAAAATATGTCCCCGGATTTCATTTAAAAAATCGGGTCACCTTGGGTTAAGGAAAATGGAAATAAACAATTCGGCATGACGCAGAGTCCTCCCACGTAGTGTTTGTGGGGTTGAATTTAGTTTGGAGCATTCAGATAATAATTATTTAAATTATTTTCAGAAAAAGAAGATGCGGATTGCCTAGATATGTTCCCGTCCACCGGATGGTTGATGACCTTAATAGTCTTGACCGGAGCTTTGACGCGGTGCCAGTTGGCTTGTGATGTCAGCACAGATGGAAATATGGTCACCTGCAAAGGACGGGGCCTTGTAGGAGTCCCTCAAAACCTCTCAGAGAACCTGGAATACCTGGATCTATCATATAACGTCATTTCAGAAATAGAGGCCGATGACTTTTTACGATATCCCAAGCTACAAATTCTAAACCTGAGCTACAACAATATATCATACATAGAAAACGGAACATTTCAGTATAACTTATTTATAAGGAACTTGAGTTTGTTCAATAACTCTCTCATGGAGATTCCTCATTCTTCCTTGGAAAATCTCAGATATTTGCAGATCCTTGACTTGTCCAACAACTTCTATGAACGAGCCACTCTTGAGGATGTCTTCAGCTCTCTGGTGAATCTTAAAGATTTGTCTGTAGGAGGTCCTCTCATCTCCAACATCTTAAAAGATGACTTTGCTTCTATGGAAAATATTAGTCTCATAAGGTTTGCTTTGAAATCCAAGTCTAGCTTGGACTATTATGAACCCGGGGCCTTCTCATTTCTGAACATGCAGAATTTGTGGCTGGACGTTGCTATTGACAAAAACGCAACACTACTAGGCGATATGTTGAAGGATTTGACAAACAAATCCTTAAATAGCCTCCGATTTCGAAACTTGTTTGAGTTGTCTTATTATGTGGGCATAGAAGATATATTTTCTCATCTACCATATATTGGATTAAGACACCTGGTCTTCTACAGAGGGAAATTCAATGAGAACCTCCTACGTCTAGTCTTGCAGAATGTCCAGAGAGCGTTGATAAAGAATCTTTATCTGATTTCCATTGATTTTGCCCGTTCTCCAAATGCTAAAAAATCTGAAGTCACCATCAACAATTTATATTTGGATAACCTGCTCATACAGGATGTCACCAACCCAGATATACTCCGATTTGATTGGACGTTCACTTGGTTCAACAAGGTAACCAACCTCAGTATCATTAATGTGAACTTCAACTTTGTTCCTTGCGATGCTTGGGGCCAGATGACCAATGTGGTCAAGCTAGATATATCGGACAACCGTCTCCTGGCCACCTACCTGTTCAACCTGTTGTGTAAAGATAACATTTTACCCAATATTGAGATATTTAATGCCAGCAACAATATAATGCGCAGTCTGAAGACCATCTCTTTGTTGACTGCTCAGTGGCCAAAGCTCACCTACCTTGACCTTAGGTCAAACAACCTTGGGAGTCTCAACGAATCTTGTGTGTGGACATCTAGCCTCAAAGTTCTTATTTTAAGAGATAATTTGCTCAAGTATGAAGTGTTCCAGTGTCTACCTACCACAGTGGAGTACTTAGACCTGTCCAACTCCCATCTTGACCGATTAAACATGAATTACTTTGACATGGCCACCAGTTTGACACAACTCATTCTCAGCAACAATAAAATCAAGTTTATAACGTCCAGTTGGAATAGTCCCAACCTTCAAGTGTTGGCACTGGAAGGCAATTCTTTTGGAGTTATCGATAAGGGTTCTTTTCAAGACTTGCCCCAGCTGAAACTTTTGACAGCGGGCAACAATCCTTACCACTGTACGTGCGACCTTTATGCCTTCTTTACAGACACTCTTAAAGTGGGGTCTTTGGTTCTGGATGACTGGCCTGATTATTATTACTGCTTTCACCCCCCGCATTTATTGGACACTAGAATTGAATATTTCCAACCAGGATTACTGGAATGTAATGTTGGATTGGTGGTGGCCATATCTGTATCGGTGACAGCTTTTGTCGTCATTGTCTGCATGTTGCTGTGTTGGAGATACGATGCACCATGGTACATCAGAACAACTTGCCAAATAATCCAAATGAAATATCGATCACAGAAGTCTGACCAGAGCAGAATCTATGACTATCATGCCTTCATCTCTTACAGCTATTCAGATGCTGATTGGGTAAGAGGGGTTCTCCTCCCTCATCTGGAGAACTCCAACCCACCCTACAAAGTATGTATCCACGAGAGAGACTTCCAACCAGGGAAATGGATCATCGATAACATAATCGAGAACATTGAGAACAGCCACAAGATCATCTTCATTCTGTCACACAACTTTGTCAACAGCGAGTGGTGTAACTACGAGCTGTACTTTGCCCACCAAAGGGCCATTGGCCACGCATTTGAGGATGTCATCCTGGTGGTCAAGGAAAGTGTTAGCATGGAAGATCTGCCAAAAAGATTCCACAGGTTACGGAAAATCCTTAGGACAAAAACCTATTTAGAGTGGCCTGTGGAGGAAAACAGACAACCCTTCTTTTGGGTCCAGCTCAAGAGCATCTTAGGAAAGGGCGACTCAAGCCTTGTAGGTAAAGAAAGCTTATCCCTGGTGAATGATGCTATCGTAGGGCAGGAGAGCAACTCAGAGGAAATGGTATTATCTACAGAGGACAGCAATGTGAATTCAGCTGAAAACCAGACTTAGAAACCGTGTTCTTGTATTTTACAATGTCATTGTTCTAAATCGGGGGTCTCAAACTGGCGGCCCTCCAGCTGTTGCGAAACTACAAGTCCCATGAGGCATTGCAGGACTGACAGTTACAAGCATGACTCCCACAGGCAAAGGCATGATGGGACTTGTAGTTTCCCAACAGCTGGAGGGCCACCAGTTTGAGGCCCCTTTTCTAAATGCTGTCTATAATTATATGTAAATATTACTCAATGGAGGCAAACTTGCCTCTTGTACTTACTGTGAAAGCTTTTTTTTTTTTACATATGATCAACAAGTGTATGACCAAGAACAGAGTTCATATAGTACAACCCCCACCCAAACCTTTTGGGGTTTAGGATAGACATATGCATTAGTTTTCGTCCGAATTTTGGGGATTTTCACGTTCGTTTTAACAAATGATAATGAATGTGCAGAGTCCGAAATCCGAAAGATCCGACATAAAAAAATGCTTTAGTTTAAATTTTGTTGTGACAACAGTTCGATATAGATAGGAAATTCGACATGACGGTGACAATAGCGATCTGTGTCTATCGAATCTGCGGTTGAATGTACCTAACCTATTAGTCCAAGATTATTCTACATAGAGAGGAAGGATCTGACATTATAGAGACATGAGGAGTCGATATAGAGAGAAAAGATTTGACATAGAGAGAAAAGATTCAACATAGAGAAAAAAGATTCGACATTATGGAGACCTGAAGATTCGACATTATGGAGACCTGAAGATTCGACATTATGGAGACCTGAAGATTCGACATTATGGAGACATGAAGATTCGACATTATGGAGACATGAAGATTCGACATAGAGAGAAAAGATTCGACATAGAGAGAAAAGATTCGACATAGAGAGAAAAGATTTGGCATTATAGAGACATGAAGATTCGACGAAGTGGCTAAAAACATACGATCGCCGCGAGCAGGCATTTGGTCAAATGCTCGGCCCATAGGCTATAGAAGAATTCTAAAGTTGGTTTACTAGTAATAATAATTAATAAATGTCATTACTAGTCATACAACATTAGAATTCTACTATAGCTTGTGGGCGGAGCATTCGAAATGTACGACTGCGGCGTCGTACAGTTTAGCTACTTCGTTGAATCTTCTTAGAACATCCGACAGACACCATAAGCCTTCAATTGACAGATTCGACCTTAATTCGGATTTTCGGACGAATGCATTTTTTAATGAAAATAAATAAAGAACTTCGGGAGTAACAAAATAAAGTTATTTTTCGGACAAAAACGAAATTCCGAAACAAAATATTTCAGTGTGCACATGTCTAGTTTAGGATAGAGTGGAGAAGGGCTTCCACTAATTAATTTTTTTTTATAATTTTTCTTGGATGGAAAATGGGGGTAAATCTCCCCAGTGGGACACAGACAACAATAAGAACCTGACAGGTTCTTTTACAGTTCTATATACATCAGCAGTAAAAATAGCTTTTTAGCTTTGAAGAAAAATCAACTAAGTTGTCATTAACTATGACACTCTGATCACAGGATATATTTAGATGGGAACAAAAGAGCGCCCTGTATACAACATAATGCAACACTGGTTTATTGAGAATATGGAATGAGCAATTCGAGCCAACGTGTTTCGGGGGAACATGAAGACAAGCAAGCGCCCCCCCCTTCTGAACCAGGCCAGGAAAGGTGGGGACAAGCAAGCGCCCCCCCCTTCTGAACCAGGCCAGGAAAGGTGGGGACAAGCAAGCGCCCCCCCCTTCTGAACCAGGCCAGGAAAGGTGGGGACAAGCGAGCGCCCCCCCTTCTGAACCAGGCCAGGAAAGGTGGGGACAAGCGAGCGCCCCCCCTTCTGAACCAGGCCAGGAAAGGTGGGGACAAGCGAGCGACCCCCCTTCTGAACCAGGTCAGGAAAGGGGAGGACAAGCGAGCGCCCCCCCCCCTGGAAAGGGGGGAACCAGGCCAGGAAAGGGGGGATGAGGAGCAAGCGCCCTCCCTTCTGAACCAGGCCAGGAAAGGGGGGGGGTGACAAGCAAGCGCCCTCCCTTCTGAACTAGGCCAGGAAAGGGGGGGCATTAGCTTGTCCCCCCCCTTTCCCCTCTTTCCTGGCCTAGTTCAGAAGGGAGGGCGCTTCTGAACCATACAAGGCCACATTACCTCAACAATGGGGGGTGCCGGGGATCCTGCAGACAGCAGATGAGTCATGACCGTTAAGGATGTGGCAGCTGCCTGCTCCTTAAAGTGGAGGTTCACCCGGAAATGTTAATTTTTCACCTTAGATTCATGCTCATTTTGTCTAGGGGAATCGGCTAGTTTTTTTAAAATCGAAGCTGTACTTACCGTTTTAGAGAGCGATCTTCTCTGCCGCTTCCAAGTATGGGCTGCGGGACTGGGCGTTCCTATTTTATTGACAGGCTTCCGACGGTCCATCGCGTCACGATTTTCCGAAAGTAGCCAATTGTCAGTGCGCAGGCGTTGTATAGAGCCGCACCGACGTTCAGCTTCTTTCGGCTACTCGTGACGCGATGGATGCGACCGTCGGAAGCCTGTCAATCAAATAGGAACGCCCAGTCCCGCAGCCCATACCCGGAAGCGGCGGAGAAGATCGCTCTCTAAAACGATAAGTACAGCTTCGATTTTAAAAAAACTAGCCGATTCCCCTTCACAAAATGAGCCTCAATCTAATGTTAACATTTTTTAACAACCAGCTATTTAGAATGACACTAAATGAATGCTGAAAACACAAAACAAATTTTGAAAACTGATTGATTCAGTGAAAACTAAGTGAAAATTTCCAGCGTGCATATGTTTATTCTCCACCCTTCCCCCGTTTCTAAGAGGTGTCCCCATGATTTTGGTCCAAGGCAAGTTTGCCCAGTGAGAATATCAGTGACCCATTGAAAATCCCTATCCAGCGCCTATTTGTACTTTGTGTTTAGATTTTATTTTTTTCTGTCTGATTCTCTGAGAGTTTCCTTCACTTCCTGTTTGGGGAAGAACCGTCAGCAGGACAGGAAGTGAGGAAGAATCTCTCCAACGTAGTCCCATATTGCAGTAGAAAGTTGGAGGAGAGCGGTACATCTAGAGCAGTGGTCTCAAACTGGAGGCCCTCCAGCTGTTGCAGAACTACAATTCCCATGAGGCATTGCAAGGCTGACAGTTGCAAGCATGACCCCCATAGGCAGAGGCATGATGGGACTTGTAGTTCCGCAACAGCAGGAGGGCCACCAGTTTGAGACCCCTGTTCTAGGGATTATAGTTTGGCGAGATGCTACTATGTGAAATATTTCTGAAACTTGTCATTACCGTCTGATCCGAAACGAACACATCTTGTAAGTATTACTACCGATTTCAGCACTTCTGTGAATGTTAAAGGGGACTTCTCCCTTATACTTTTATTATACACTTTACTTGTCTTATGTTGATGATGAAGATTGATGGTTGTATGTTTTATGTGTTGTATATACAGCGGAACCTCGGATTACGAGCATAATCCGTTCCAGGAGAATTCTCGTAATCCAAAGCACTCGCATATCAAAGCGAGTTTCCCCATAGATGTCAATGGAAACGAAAATATTTTGTTCCGCATTGACTTCAATGGCATGCAATACGGCATGTGGCCAGAGGTGTGGGGGGCGCCAGAGAGCCTTAGAAAGGCCAGAGGACAGCTCGGCTGACCTCCTGAAACCCTTGGAAACACCCAGGAACTGAGAATTTCCGTCTCTGCTCAGCTCCGGCGCCCCCCTCTGCACATCAGGCCAAATGCGGTACTGCACACCCCATTAGCTTGAATTCTGCTTGTTTTGCGAGACAACATTCGCAAACCGAGTCAGATCTTTTTTATTTTTAAAGTTGCTCTTCTTTTAAAATGCTTGTTAACCTTGTTACTCGTAAACCGAGGTTCCACTGTACCTCTATATGTCTGTATGTGTTTATACTCATTGAGAAGGCCTTCCCCCTTGGAGGTGTCCTCACATTATTATCTCTGAGCACTGTGCTATACATTGTATATTTTATTGTAAAAGACATTAACAACCAATTATGAAGGAGGGGCTTTATTTTGCCCCACCCCTTTCGTGATCTCTTGAGTTTGCACCTCCATCCTCTGCAATGTAATTGCCTTTTTATTACTACTTCATATTATTATTTTATTTATTTTTTTATGTTTTGTTTAATGTTTTTCTTGCTTTATTAGTCATCACCCTATTTTTTTTTGTTCCATTATACTTTTTTTTTGTATTTTTACCTTTTTTGTAAAGGGGTTAGTACATCCCAAAGCGATATATATTTAAGAATGTATCGTCTGTTGGCACCAATCCCTTCACCCGTGCTCTCATTCCATCAAGGTCTCACTCCCCCCCCCCCCCACCCGTCGTCGTCTTTCCCATCCATACAATAGAAAATGTCCATTGCCAGGTGTTTTTTCACCTTAATGCATAGGATTATGGCATTGGTATCTTGTGGTGAACTGACCTGGACCGGAGGGGACGTTTATGGCCGCGGTGGAGCCAGCGTAGAACGCAAATGGTGCAGATGCCGGAACTGACGTCAGCGGGGGAACGTGATGCTGTGGATGGGCGGTAACGCGTTTCAAAACTTCCTGTTTGTTCTTCAGACCTGATTGGATTACTAGACAGTCTAATATAGGCAAAAAAAACTGGGCGAGTTTAGATGATTAGGTCTGAAGAAGAAACAGGAAGTTTCGAAACGCGTTACCACCCCATCACGTTCCCCGATGACGTTGGTTCCGGTATGAGTTGCCAATTTTTATTGTGTCTTATTAAACCCATTGTACTTAGTCTGGCGCCTCCTTCCGTTTTTTCCTAGTTTTTGCAGAGTCTGCTTCGCTCTTAAGGGTGCTGCCAGTGTTTACCGCCCACATGTCAATTGCTTAATGAAATTTACATGGACTTTTATGGAAATTTGCAGAGTGGTTTTCAGCCCATTAGTCCTCCAGCACCAGGTTTATTGTGTGTCATAGGAATGCGTGGCTGTGCTGGCATAGACCTGAGGCTAGTGTATGTCTATGGACAGCTGTACATGGCGCCTGGGCTTTCCCAATGGGAAAACTGCATTGGAATTCCCATTGAATGGGATCAGGCATCCACATGTAAGAGACCTAAAGCATTTGCCTGTGTGGCCGGCATACCAGAGGGGGAGACCCCCTGACCGGCGATCAGGCTCTAATTGAAACTGTGTTTTCTGAAGCCCCGCCCATTTTTGGGCGACTGTCCGTCCCTGTAATTCACTTGCTTATAAAGTCGTAGAATGTTGGAAACCTCCTCAGCGGAGTTCTGAAGGTCTCCTTTACCTGAAATAATGTGTTCTGTAGATATGTAGATTGTACACGGCTCTGTCCTGAGGACTCATTTCATTGTGTAAAATGTTGTTATAGAAAAAAATGCTTGTAAAGTTGTTTATGTTTTATAAAAAAAAAAAAAAAGCCAAAGTTTATAACTGTGTACAAGGTGTCCTTGTCTTCTTAATATTCATTTAAAGGAGATTCACTATGATGTCACATCTCTTTAATCCAAGTCCTGCAGGGGGAGCTGATGAGGCCCCAATGCATTGTAGAAGGTCATTGCAGTCACATACACACATGGAACACCTAACAGGGTCATTAGAAACGGAAAACTCATCCATGTCTTTGTGGACCTTGCTTTGTACACTGGTCCAAATCATTTAGTGGAGGGGGGATTATTGTGTGTGGGGGGGGGGGGGGATTTGTGGTGTGGGGGTTGTTGTTCAGGGGTTGGGCTTGGCCCCTTAGTCCCAGTGAAGGGAACTCTTAAGGCGTCAGCATACCAAGACATTTTGGACAATTCCATGCCCCCAACTTTGTGGGTACAGGTCCAACTTTATGGACCTTGCTTTTCTTTGCAAGTTCCTCCACCCCAAACTCGCTCATCCACGTCTTTATGGACCTTGCTTTGTGCTCTGGTGTGCAGTCATGTTGGAACAGGAAGGGGCCGTCCCCCAAACTGTTTCCACAGAGTTGGGAGCATCAAATTGCCCAAAATGTCTTGGAATGCTGACGCTTAAGAGTTCCCTTCACTGGAACTAAGGGGCCAAGCCCAACCCAATCAATATGGGGACAAGGTGCTTTTTCCCCCACTCCAAAGTACCTCCCCCATGTTGAGGGCATATGGCTTGGTATGATTCGGGGGGGCAGGCGCTTTCTTGTTCCCCCTTTTCCTACCTGCTGGGCTGCATGCTCAGAAAAGGGCCCAGTATGGATTTTTGGGGACCCCACGACATTTAAAAAAGAAAAATGTGGCGTGGGGCTCCCCTTAAAATCCATATCAGACCCACAGGGCCTTGTATGGATTTGGGAGAAACGTTTTTCACGTTTCTCTATTGCCGGCAATTTAAATGTAATTTTTTTTGCTTTAGAAGTGTCAGTTTTGCTGCAGCAGGTTCTATACATGCTACAGATGCACCACTTTACAGGCAGACTAAGGGGACCCCACAGGCACATTATTTAAAGGAAATACATTTTTTATTGTTTTTTGCATTCAGGGCAGTACCCAGGCCCCCCGTACCCTTATTATGGGAAATAACTTGCATATGAGCCTTCAAAATGGGGACTTTTGATTTTTCAAGTTTGGGTCACAGACATTCATTGAGGTTTGGAGTTCCGGTGCCAACCGAACTGGGGGGGGGGGGGTGTCCGGCCCAACTTTATTTACAACTACTTTTAAATCCCTATCTGTCCAAATAAAATTTATATACAGGTATATTATATTATGGTGGACTACAAAAGGTGACTAAGGAAGAAAGCGGCCCAGCGACTCAAGTGGTTAAGTTGGATCTGCATGCTCAGATATGGATTTTTGGGGGACCCCGCTGCATTTTTAAAAAACAAAAGTGGCGTGGGGTTTCCCTTAAAATCCATATCAGACCCGCAGGGCCTGGTATGGATTTGGGAGGGGGACCCCCACACAGTGTTTTTTTATTTTACATTTCTCTATTGTCGGCAATTTAAATGTAATTTTTTTGCTGCAGCAGGTTCTATACGTGCTACAGATTCACCACTTTACAGACAGACTAGGGGAACCCCAGGCACAATATTTAAGGGAAATTAAATTGTTATTTTTTTTTGCATTCATATATGTCCCCCAGGGCAGTAGCCAGGCCCTCTATACCCTTTTTATGGGAAATGACTTGCATATAAGCCTTCAAAATGGGAACTTTTAGGTCACATAGACATTGATTGGGGTTCGGAGTTCAGGTGCCAACTGAACTGGGGGGGGGGGGGGGGGGTGTTTGGCCCAACTTTATTTATAACAACTTTAAATCACTATCTGTCCAAATAAAATTATATATATTATATTATGGTGGACTACAAAAGGTGACTAAGAAAGAAAGAGACCCAGGGACTCAAGTGGTTAAGTAGTAGTAGAGTTCCTCTTTAGATTACAGCAGTCCTTTGGCCCTTCGCACAGCGGTGACTCACCAATGGAATGCGATGTGGGACGGGAAGTCATCGTTATTTGATGTACGGGTTCCGTGTTAATAAACAGCCACTTATGAAAGGAGCGTGTTATGTTCTCCTGTCCTTATCAGGCCCCATTGATGGTCAGCGCAGCCTCTCCAGGAACCCTCCGGAGTCCGGTGTCTGTTTTTCGATGTAACCGCTCCCAACGCAAACACACTTATCTGTCACGCTTTCTTTTGCGTAACGCGCCAGCAAATTGTACACTTCTGGGTAAACATTTGCAGCCTCCCATGTTTTTTATCATTTATTACTGACAGGTTGCGTCCCGAATCCCAGCTGCATCGCCCAATAGCCTGAGGGGCGGCTGTGTTCTGATTGGCCGGCCATAGACTTACAACTCTGAAAACAATTCTGCTCTCTGTAATAGGGTGACCACATTTCCAAACTGCCATTCAGGGACACCCCCCCCCCTCTCTCACCTTCCCCAAAAAAAGATGAGGGGGGTGGGGGGTAATGTAGTCTCGGAGGTTGATGGGGAATTTGGCGGCGGGTTATTTGTCAGGTGAATGTGCCACTTGCCACCAGATGCAGTGCCGTTTGCCACCCATAGCCTGCCACCAGATGCAGTGTTGCTGTCACTCCCACATGAGCCGCGTGCGTAGAAGGAAAGGAGCGGCATCACGATCTGGAGAGTGAAGATCACACCAGTCCCTGCTGTTTGCCGCTGGGTCCCGAAGAAGGAGGAGGTGCTGAGGTGGGTGGGGACAGCAGTGCTGCACTGGGTGCAGGCCTCGCTTCCGGTCTCACTGTCTGATAGTAAATTGTCACTGGTTACAAGATGCCAGGCAGGGCTGGCCCTAGCAACCAGTTCCGGAAATGTAGTTATTAGTTAGTAGGGGGCGGCTGTGTCCTCTATTTCATTCCGGGACATTGTATTGTCCCGGAATGAAGGTGCCTGGGACCTGGGACAGACATGTCAATTGCGGGACAGTCCCGGGCAATCCGGGACACCCTACTCTGTAATGAATCTTGTCCGATTTGTATGTTGTGAATGCTTTTTCTGAAGTGTATCTGCTGCCACATCCACCAGCTGACTGCTGCCACCACGCAGTCTATTGGACTGATCACAGGCACTCATACCTCGCATTGCTGCTGTCTAACCAGGAGATCACTAACCAGGTATGGGACAGGAGGGCAGCTCAGCGAAGCTGGCCCCCCTACAATCAGAGCTCAGCGAAGCTGGCCCCCCTACAATCAGAGCTCAGCGAAGCTGGCCCCCCTACAATCAGAGCTCAGCAAAGCTGGCCCCCCTACAATCAGAGCTCAGCGAAGCTGGCCCCCCTACAATCAGAGCTCAGCCTACAATCAGAGCTCAGCGAAGCTGGCCCCCCTACAATCAGAGCTCAGCAAAGCTGGCCCCCCTACAATCAGAGCTCAGCAAAGCTGGCCCCCCTACAATCAGAGCTCAGCAAAGCTGGCCCCCCTACAATCAGAGCTCAGCGAAGCTGGCCCCCCTACAATCAGAGCTCAGCGAAGCTGGCCCCCCTACAATCAGAGCTCAGCGAAGCTGGCCCCCCTACAATCAGAGCTCAGCAAAGCTGGCCCCCCTACAATCAGAGCTCAGCAAAGCTGGCCCCCCTACAATCAGAGCTCAGCAAAGCTGGCCCCCCTACAATCAGAGCTCAGCGAAGCTGGCCCCCCTACAATCAGAGCTCAGCAAAGCTGGCCCCCCTACAATCAGAGCTCAGCGAAGCTGGCCCCCCTACAATCAGAGCTCAGCAAAGCTGGCCCCCCTACAATCAGAGCTCAGCAAAGCTGGCCCCCCTACAATCAGAGCTCAGTAAAGCTGGCCCCCCTACAATCAGAGCTCAGTAAAGCTGGCCCCCCTACAATCAGAGCTCAGCGAAGCTGGCCCCCCTACAATCAGAGCTCAGTAAAGCTGGCCCCCCTACAATCAGAGCTCAGTAAAGCAGGCCCCCCTACAATCAGAGCTCAGCGAAGCTGGCCCCCCTACAATCAGAGCTCAGCAAAGCAGGCCCTAGTGTTGCCACCTGTCCAGGATTCACCCGGACAGTTCGGGTTTGGGATCTTGTGTCCGGGTTTCAGTCTGCCTGAAACCCGGACACATTATTTTAGACTGGGCTGTGGCTCCCCTAGTAACTGACATAGTCACACAAAAATCTGTTGCCATTCGGGAGATGCGGGCCGCTGTCTGGGGGCAGGTTTGGCATCACTGAGGGGGAGCCATGATGTCAGCAAGAGCAGTTTGGCCACACCCACTGTTTGCCGCAAACGTGCCCTGTGTGGCTAAAGTGTTCGGGTTTGGCTGGAAGAAAAGGTGGCAACCCTAGCCTGGCCCCCCTACTGTGCAAACAAGGCCCAAACCTCTTATTATGGGATGTATGATAGGGTGACCAGACATCCCCAGTTTCAGGGGACAGTCCCCTGATTGAGGACACTGTCCCCGGACCAAGTCTGTCCCTGGTTTTGTCCCCAGATTGGATTTAATAGGGGGCAGGGGCAATTGCAAAGACAATGGCCACGGATTCAGATACAATTGTGTATCTATCGGCGGGCGTAACGTATCTCAGATACGTTACGCCGCCGTAACTTAGGGGCGCAAGTTCCGTATTCAGAAAGAACTTGCGCCCTAAGTTTAGGTCGTCGTAGCGTATGTGGTCCGGCGTAAGCCCGCGGAATTCAAATTCTCCATGCAGTGGGCGTGTTGTATGGCAATGATGGCTGACCCCACGTAAATGACGTTTTTGGCTAACGGCGCATGCACCGTCCGTGAACGTATCCCAGTGCGCATGCTCCAAATTAACCCGCAAAAAGCCAATGCTTTCGACGTGAACGTAACTTACGTACAGCCCTATTCGCGATTGACTTACGCAAATGACGTAAAATACGGTCGTTTCCGACGTTCATACTTAACATGACTTACCCCTGCTTTATGAGGGGTAACTTTACGCCGGAAAAAGCCTTATGTAAACTACGTAAAAAAAATGCGGCCAGCGTAAATATGCAGCCTAAGATACGACGGTGTAAGAGACTTACGCCGGTTGGATCTTAGGGAAATCAATGCGTAACTGATTCTACGAATCAGTCGCATAGATACGACCCCGCACACTCAGAGTTACGACGGCGTATTGCCGTCGTAACTCCTATCTGAATCCGGGCCAATCAGTGCAGAATTAAAATTTTAAAAAAATAGAATTACACCCCCCCGCTCCGCCGTGCCTACTAGCACAGGGGGGTGTATTTTTCCCATTATCTGTGCCCCTTTCTGATGATGATGTGCTGGTCGGAGCGAAGGGAATATTTCTTCAGTTTCGGGCGTATGCTCATTAAGCTTCGCTCGCATGTTCTTCTGCCTTGGCTCAAATCCTGGCCAGCCACCTGCCTATCTCCTTGCCTTCCCTGGCGGAGTGATCTTCCTCCGCTCCCCATCCAGTAGTAGCCGGGGCTCGAAGAGTGAGACTTGAGAGGCTGTGAGGCGGTTGGCGACGGGCAGAGAGTCGCTGATTGTTGCCATTACTAGTAAAGAAAAAATATGTTCCCGGATTTCATTTAAAAAATCTGGTCACCTTAATGTATGAGCCTCATAATAGAAACACATGGGGGGGATCTCCATCCATGGCCTGTGTGGGGGATGGACAGGCTTTCTGTGATTGGCCGTGAAGGGGGGGGGGCTCTCATTCAAGTGACTCCTCCCAGTGTACATCCCAATGGAGGGAAACACATGTATACACCCCGTGTCACTGAGCCATAAAACCCTGCAGGTGAGCCGTGATTTTACCCCCCTCAACTGCTTCCTCTTTTATCTGCAGAGGCCGCGGCCCACCTGGGGGGTAAACATGCCATGAATTCCACCAAACACGACCCATTCCAGTGAATAGGACGGCTCTGCACCCATGTGTAATGTATGAGGATGTGGGGTGCAATCATCACATGACCTCTGAAGAGCGATCTGAATGTGGGTCACTCATCAGAATGCAGCGCTATGTGAAGGAGCCCTCAGGCTGCATCTACACCTGAGAGGGAGGAGCCACTTTCAGGGTTTTTATGTGAGATTTGCATGTTTTATACAGAAATTTTCTGCTTTGGGATTTTTTTTTTATCCAATAGAGAAAACCTCCCCTCCCCCACACATAATTCTCCTCATGGTTACTCACAGTCCCAGATTTCCTCTCAGATCAGAGGTGTGACTTCCTCCCCCTTCCCCCGGGAACACACAATGTACACAGCGCCCCCAGAGGATGGAGGACTCACCTCTACAGGCTGCACTGGGGAGGAAGTGATGTCACCAGATGGAGGAGGGAAACTCTCTGAGGTAAGAATGGACCCTAACTGTGTGGCCCCCACTGAGGTGATTGTCAACCTACCTGTGTGACCCCCCCCCGAGGTGTGATTGGGGCCCTGTTTCACACCCTCTGAGGTGATTGTCCACCTAACTGTGTGGCCCCCTCTGAGGTGATTGTGCCCCTCTAAGGTGTGATTGTGACCCTGTGTGGCCCCCTCTGAGGTGTGATTGGGGCCCTAACTGTGTGGCCCCCTCACTGAGGTGTGATTGGGGCCCTTCCTGTGTGGCCCCCTCACTGAGGTGTGATTGGGGCCCTTCCTGTGTGGCCCCCTCACTGAGGTGTGATTGGGGCCCTAACTGTGTGGCCCCCCTCTGAGGTGTGATTGGGGCCCTTCCTGTGTGCCCCTCCTCTGAGGTGTGATTGGGGCCCTAACTGTGTGGCCCCCTCTGAGGTGTGATTGGGGCCCTTCCTGTGTGCCCCTCCTCTGAGGTGTGATTGGGGCCCTAACTGTGTGGCCCCCCTCTGAGGTGTGATTGGGGCCCTAACTGTGTGGCCCCCCTCTGAGGTGTGATTGGGGCCCTTCCTGTGTGGCCCCCTCTAAGGTGTGATTGGGGCCCTTCCTGTGTGCCCCCCTCTGAGGTGTGATTGGGGCCCTAACTGTGTGGCCCCCCTCTGAGGTGTGATTGGGGCCCTAACTGTGTGGCCCCCCTCTGAGGTGTGATTGGGGCCCTAACTGTGTGGCCCCCCTCTGAGGTGTGATTGGGGCCCTGTGTGGCCCCCCTCTGAGGTGTGATTGGGGGGCCCTTCCTGTGTGGCCCCCCTCTGAGGTGTGATTGGGGGGCCCTTCCTGTGTGGCCCCCCTCTGAGGTGTGATTGGGGCCCTAAATCTGCCCCCCCTCAAAGGTTTGATTGAGGCCCTGTGTGGGCCCCCCACTGAGGTGTGATTGGGGCCCTGTGTGGCCCCCCACTGAGGTTTGATTGTGGCCCTTCCTGTGTGGCCCCCCTCTGAGCTCTGCTGTCAGTGAAGTGGGGACAATGACGGATTACAGATCTGGGTGAGGATGCCGGTCGGTGTTCCTGGTCACAGACTACAACTCCCAGCATGGATCTATACAATATATATGGGGGAGGAGTCCTGAGGTCAGCAAGCATTGAATCTGGCCAATCACTGGCAGAGATGCAGCCGGCTGAGCCGGGATTGAAGGGATTTCTCTCAGTGGGTGGAGCCTCCTCTCAGCAGAGGGTGATAATTGGATGGATTTCTGGTGAAGGGAGATGTGGGGAAATGTTCAGTGTGTTGTGATCACAGCGCCCCCCGCTGGTGGGAGGAGTCCTCCTCAGTGTGTTGTGATCACAGCGCCCCCCGCTGGTGGGAGGAGTCCTCCTCAGTGTGTTGTGATCACAGCGCCCCCCGCTGGTGGGAGGAGTCCTCCTCAGTGTGTTGTGATCACAGCGCCCCCCGCTGGTGGGAGGAGTCCTCCTCAGTGTGTTGTGATCACAGCGCCCCCCGCTGGTGGTCTATTTTCTATAGAGTTCCATTCTTCCAGCTCGTCCAATAGAACTCTGTATATCCCATACCTGGCCCATGTCCCCGCCCCCCCCCCCCCTCGTCCAATCATCTCTCTGCTTCATTCCAGGGGCCCCTCTGAATGCATTGTGAGCCCAGGAGGTCGTCCGCTCAGCATGGCCGCCATTCACACAATTCTTTGTATTCTCTGATTGGATGAGGTGGAGAGTGTGACATCACCGCCCTGCCACTCCTCCTCGTCCAATCAGAGAATACAAAGAATCCTGTGAATGGTGGCCATGCTGAGATAGCGCCCTCCTGTGTTCAGTAAGCAGAATGTAGCCACTCGGTGCCGCACCCGGGAGCAAGTGGAGATCACTGGAATATCGGGGTCACTGCAGAGATTTCCAGCTTCCGGGGTCACCAGTCAGGTACGGTAGGTACAGAGTTACAATGATCCGAGCCCGACCAATGAGAACGCTCGATAAGATCTCCATAGAGGGAGATTATAAAGAAATGACATCGATCCTCCATGGAAGATCGTTCTGTGTGATCAGCACAACATCTCCTCTCTTCTCTGCTCATTGAATGTGTGAATGGGGGTAGTACTGCATTACGGCCACTAGATGGAGACGGTGAGCGTTCTCATTTCCTAGGATAGCGCCATCTAGTGGCCACAATGTATATTTTCCCTTTTCACAAATGACTGCAATCCGATCCTCAGAGTCATCTTCCATCCGATCCTCAGTCATCTTCCATCCGATCCTCAGAGTCATCTTCCATCCGATCCTCAGAGTAATCTTCCATCCGATCAAATCCGATCCTCAGAGTAATCTTCCATCCGATCAAATCCGATCCTCAGAGTAATCTCCCATCCGATCCTCAGAGTAATCTCCCATCCGATCCTCAGAGTAATCTCCCATCCGATCCTCAGAGTAATCTCCCATCCGATCCTCAGAGTAATCTCCCATCCGATCCTCAGAGTAATCTCCCATCCGATCCTCAGAGTAATCTCCCATCCGATCCTCAGAGTAATCTTCCATCCGATCACATCCGATCCTCAGAGTAATCTCCCATCCGATCCTCAGAGTAATCTCCCATCCGATCCTCAGAGTAATCTCCCATCCGATCCTCAGAGTAATCTCCCATCCGATCCTCAGAGTAATCTCCCATCCGATCCTCAGAGTAATCTCCCATCCGATCACATCCGATCCTCGGAGTAATCTCCCATCCGATCCTCGGAGTAATCTCGCATCCGATCCTCGGAGTAATCTCGCATCCGATCCTCGGAGTAATCTCGCATCCGATCCTCGGAGTAATCTCGCATCCGATCACACACTTCAGTGCCAGTGAGGAAATCATTTCTTTATTTTATGGATTCCATTTCTGTCATGTTGTGTTTTATTTATTTTATGGATTTTATTTCCTTTGTGTTCCCATTGTATTATAAAGGTATTATTATTTTATATGTATTGGGGGGTCACAGGGGGAGATTTTATCACTTTAGAGATCTGATTGGAGAACTTTGTGCCTTTTATTTATTAGATCCTAAAAATTGTCATTTCCTTCCTCATTATCTGATTGTTGTCACTCTTCTTCCTTACAGATGAATGGAAATGAATGGACTCTTAGGATTGGTGGGATCCTCTTCTAGAGCCGTCTGTCTCCCCGGGGCCCCTCCGGAGGTTGGTGGGGGTTCCTTATAAAAATAACGTAAAATTTCTGACTGCCAGATAAGTAACTGATAGCAATGATTTCTACATACAATGCGAGGATAAAGTATTCACACCCCCTTTCCTGCAATTGTTTAATATCATTTTATTTCTCATTCATCTTCACTCAGCTCCCCATAATGACGCCTTTCTTCTCATTATTTCTTTAAGTTTATCATTCTTTATTTGTTTTCTTATTAATTCCACACTCAGCCCCCCATAATGAAAAATGTCCCCTCATTTAATTGAATGTAATTTTTTTCATGTATTATTTACTCTATTTTAATTTGAATTTATCATTCTTAATTTTGTTCTCATTACTCAACACTCAGCACCCCATAATGACACATTTCTTCTCAATAGTAAATAGTAAATTGACATCCGGGAAGTGGTTGCATTATCCTGACTGGACGTCTATTGACGTCCTGCAGGATAATGCCTAGCGCGGTGATCGGGGACAGCGTGTGTCCCTTGGACACAGCAATTCCCCGATCATGGTAAACAGCCAATTTCATTGGCTGTTTACCACGTGATCGGCTGTGTCAAAGTCACAGCCAATCACACGTCACAACAAACTCGGCCAGAGGCTTGCAGAGCGATAATCAGGGAAGGCGCGTGTCCCTTGGACACTTCGCTTCCCCGATCAGGGTAAAAGGCCAATGAAATTGGCTGTTTACCACGTGACTGGCTGTGTCCAATCACACCCGGTCACAAATGTAAACACAAGCAGTTACTATCTGATCCCCGCTCTCCTCACACACCGATTTGTGAGGAGAGAGCAGGGATCAGTAAGTGAGATCAGTGTAGTTTTGTCCATTGTATTGTACTGTGCACAACACACCCCCCACCAATAAAGAGGACCTGTCACACAGCCCAGCCCATCTGTCACAGGCCCACCTCCATCGTTGCCGCCACACAGGCTACCAGTACCACCATCGGTACCACCCATACCGCCATCGGTACCACCACCACCCGTACCGCTATCGGTACCGCCACACAGGCCTGCCACTAATACCTCCATCGGTACCACCACACAGGCCGCCACCACTACCACCAGCAGTACCATTACACAGGCCCACCAATAAGTAATGCCATAATGTCCCAAAGGCTTTATACACCTGAGGAGGTATATGCCATTATTACCTTGTCAGATGATAACAGCGGGGAGCTCCTCATCCGATTCTGGTTCAGAATACGAGCCAGTGGAGAATAGTGTCTCAGATTCCGAGTCCCTGGAGGAAACCGTCCCTCCCAAAAGAATGCGATCAGGACCAAGATCAGGAGCTCTGCCCACCACCAGCAGCACCATACCCCAGGAAGAGGAGCCTAGTACAAGTAATGAAAATACACGCCCAACCCGAAGAATCCTGCCCCAGCCCTACCTTCCCGATGCCCTGGCAAACACCTTATGGTTGCCTGGCAACTCAGGATCCGCTATCATCCCCCCTTTCACCGCACAGCCAGGTGTGCAGCCCGACACCACAAATTTTTCTCAATTTGATTATTTTTGTTTATTTTTCCCACAAGATTTTCTGCAGAATATAGTGGATCAAACTAATATGTATGCATCCCAATTTATTGCTGCCAACCCCAATTCTTCCTACGCCCGCATTTGCCAGTGGCGGCGTCTAACATTGGAAGAATTTAAATCTATTGGAACCAGTGGGAAAATTGTCTGGGAGTTGGCATACCCCCTGTTCGGAAAAGGATACCATTTATATGTCGATAATTATTATACCAGCCTGCCCCTTTTTTCGTCACCTTTACAGCAAGCAAACCCCGGCCTGCAGTACCTTAAAAAAAACACGAAAGGGATTCCCACACAATTTGTTGACCAAAAAATTGAAATCTGGAGAATCGTCATTCATGAGGAACGAGGAGGTGTTGGCCATGAAGTGGAGGGACAAGAAAGATGTCCACATCCTCTCTACCATCCACAATGACACCGTGGTGGAGATCCAAAGAAGACGCGGCCCTATTGTGAAGCCTGAATGTGTTCACGACTACAATTTGTACATGGGGGGGGGGGAGGGGGTGGATTTAAAAGACCAGATGCTACAGCCCTACTTATCAACCAGAAAGTCCCGTTATTGGCACAAGAAAGTTGTGTTTCACATGGCCCTTTTTAATTTGTTTGTCTGCTACCAAAAAGCAAATCAAAACCCACAAATCCCCTACCTCAAGTATATCGAAGATATCATCGAAGCCCTCATTTACCAACAAGATCCCGCCCCAGGAAGCATTCGCTCTCATAGTGTGAGTCGACTTCACGAACGACACTTTCCCTTTAGCATCCCCTCCACAGAATCTGGAAGAAGATGCCAAAAAAAATGCTGTGCATGCAGCAGAGGAGGAGTAAGAAGAGACATCACCTATTACTTGTAGTGAAGTCATATATATTGGAGTCCAGTTAGATAATTGATATTTATGTGTTAGTATGATGACTATAAATTATGTTGTTCCGCAGCAACACACCAGGCTCTCCAGAGAGTGCATTTATTTGACTTCCAATATAGAATAAAGTCCAAATTCCACAGCTGATACAAATCCAACAAAGTAATTCAAAGTCCCATCTGACTAGATCAGCTCTAGACCTGTGCCATACCCAGAGAATACACAGAGAATATTCTGATCACTTCTAGACCTGTTCCATATTCATACAGAGTGACAAGATTGATCTCCAGAATTATATTCCCTATCCACTGAATAGCTGAGCAATTTGATTGGCCGTCTTTGATCTACATCCTGTCTTTCAGAGTGACAGATAATGACTCCAGCTGGAGACGGCTTCAATCATCACCTATTCCTAATTTTGTATTCTTGCATACTAATAAGCTTCCTCTGATATGTAATTAGATTACATGTGGCCTGAGTAATGGTTTGATGTGTAAAATAGACTCATCCTGTCTCTTTGCCTATTGACAATCGACAAGAGTCTTTTGATGTGTAACATGTAATTTACAGGTTTGATGTGTAAAATAGACTTATCCTGGACCTTTGCATATTGACAATCGACAAGCCTCTTTTGATGTATAACATGTAATTATCTTAACAGGTACCAAATGTCAACTGAAATCTGGCCTAGTCAATTTTGGACTTAAAATAATAATATATATATATATGTGTGTGTGTGTGTGTGTGTGTGTGTGTGTGTGTGTGTGTGTGTGTGTGTGTGTATATCCCACATAAATCAGCCAACATATTACAACATTACTGTCGCGATTGTCCCCCCCAACCTGGCCTGTGCATCGGACAGTGCTTCAAAAAGTATCATACATCCATCCAATATTGGTTCCCCTTATTATTAACAGACTGCCATTTCCACATTTGCCTGCTACCATGTTACTACCTTCCATGTTAATTAACTGACCCTGGCCTGTTTGCCAATGATGTCTTTGCTTGCCGATTTAAACCATGTTTCTGACTTCAACGTGCACCGACCTTGGCCTGTTAATCGACCATGTTTTTGCCTGCCACTTGGGCTGATCTTTTGGCCATCTACTTTTAGTCCAAAGGGGTCTCACATATGTGAGGAGGGGCTTCAGAATAGCAGAGAAAATCAGTTTTTCATTTTCTGTGCTCCCAGAACAGGGTCTGGTTGCCCGGAGGCTTCAAAGCGATTTGGGTGGGAGAAGCCTCTACCCCTGTCCCCCTGGCCCTAAGCTTGATGGTCCTTCTTGCTGCCTGGACCAATACTTTGGCTGTGCTGACCATATTACTGCCTGTAATGACCCATGACATTATGGACCATGTTTCTTCCTGCTGCTTGGACCAATACTTTGGCTGTGTTGACCATAAATCTGCCTGCTGCCTCTACTGACTTTGCACAGTATTTCTGCCGGGACACCTCTGCCTGCTACCTGGACCTGTGCTCTGGCTGTGCTGACAGTATTCCTGCCTGCTGCCTGGATGATTGCTTTTGTTGTCGCTAACCTCATCCCTGCCTGCTGCCTGGACCGATGCTCTCCTCTGTGGACCACTGCACTTCTAAAACCACAGGTAATCTTTTGTTATTTGGTATGTACCTGCTATGTGTTAGATATATGAAGGGCCTTCAAAAATGTGATCGGTAGTCAGAAAATGTGATCGGTAGTCAGAAAATGATGTGTGCAATTAATGCTGCTAGAATGCCTGGAAGTGCTACTTGGATGTTGGGCCTCTGTATGTGGCCAGGCTGTGTAAAAGTGCCATACATTTGGTATCGCCATACTCAGGAGGAGTAGCGGAATGCATTTTGGGGTGTCATTTTTGCTATGTACATGCTTTGTTATAGAAATATCTTATAAATGGACAACTTTGTGTAAAAAAAAAAATGCATTTAATTTTTTTTTCCAAATTTTCCAAAACCTTCTGGAAAAAAATGAACCGTTCAAAAGACTCATAATGCTTCATAGATTATACATTGGGGTGTGTGCTTTCCAAAATGGGGTCATTTTGTGGAGAATTCCATTGTCCTGGTGCTCCAGGGCCTTCAAGAGTGTAATAGGTGGTTGAGAAAGGATATGTGCAATTTATGCTTGTAGAACGCCTGAAGGTGCTACTTCAATGTTGGGCCTCTGTATGTGGCCACGCTGTGTAAAAGTCTCACACATGTGGTATCGCCATACTCAGGAGGAGGAGCAGAATGTATTTTGGGGTGTAGTTGCAATTATGCATATGCTGTGTGAGAGAAATAACCTGTTAATATGACCAGTTTGTGTAAAAAAAATAAAAATATTTTTCTAAGAATTGTGCGGAAAAAAATACTAATATTAACTTTAACCACTTGACACCCGCACGCCGTCATATGACGTCCAAAACGGGGACCTGTTATCCCGGGTGGACGTCATATGGCGTCCTGGGCTTTGCGGGGGGATATCTCAATGATGCCTGCACCCGGAGGCATCATTGAGATATAATTTTTTTAGCGGCGGCGATCCTGCGCACCGTAAGAACGATCATAGCGGCGGTTCCGCCGCTAGATCGTTCTTACAGGCGGCGGGAGGGGACATCCCCCCTCCCGCCGCCATCCGGTGCTTCTCCGGGCTCTCCCGTCCCACCGGGGGCCCGGAGAGATGATCGCCGTCCGCCGGATGTTTGCCATAGAGAAGACTGGTGACCAGATGGTCACCAGTCATCTCTATGACCGTCGGAGGCCCGGGCGCGATGTGATGACGTCACGCCCGGGTCCCCGTAAGTAAACAAACCGCAATTGCGTCTAGTTTGAATGAGATCTGTGAATTTTTTTTCACGATCTCATTCTTTCCAGCCTGGAGGACAGATGTGGGGTCTTATTGACCCCGCATCTCTCCTTAAAGAGGACCTGTCACACACATTCCTATTACAAGGGATGTTTACATTCCTTGTAATAGGAATAAAAGCGATTGAAAAAAAAAAAGTGTAAAAAAAAGTGTAAAAAATAAAGAAATAAGTAAAATAAAAAATAATAATAAAAAAATTAAAATGCCCCTGTCCCCGGTAGCTCGCGCTCAGAAGCGTACGCTTACGTATGTAAACGTCGTTCAAACCACACATGTGAGGTGTCGCCACGTGCGTTAGAGCGTGTGCAACAATTCTAGCACTAGACCTCCTCTGTAACTCTAAACTGGCAACTTGTAAAAATTTTAAAGTGTCGCCTATGGAGATTTTTAAGTAACGAAGTTTGGCGCCATTCCATGAGTGTACGCAATTTTAAAGCGTGACATGTTAGGTATCTAGTTACTCGGCGTAACATCATCTTTCATATTTTACCAAAAAATTGGGCTAACGTTACTGTTTTGTTATTTTTTAATTTATGAAACCATTTTTTTTACAAAAAAAAGCCGTTTGAAAAATTTATTGCGCAAATACGGTGCAAGATAAAAAGTTGCAATGACCGCCTAGGGTGTCTGCTAAAAAAACATATATAATGTTTGGGGGTTCTGAGTAATTTTCTAGCAAAAGAATGATGATTTGTACATGTAGGAGAGAAGTGCCAGAATAGGCCCGGGAAGGAGGTGGGTTTTAAAGCCCGGTATTGAAGTGGTTAAAGAACTCGCCATGCCTCTTCACAGGTCACAGAAGGAAGCTTGGGCCTTCACAAGGCTGCAAAGCCACGGCCTCAATTACTGGCCGTCGGCCCGCCGTGATCGCGTGGCGGCGCATGGAGACACAGGATCCTGCGCCCCCACCGCGCGACGGCTGGTATTTGAGGCCGTGGCTTTGCAGCCTTGTAGGCCGCACAGCCGCGGCCTCAATTACCGGCGAGCGCGGGCGCCAGGTCACAATTTCTTGTCGCAATTGCGACCGGGCGCCCGTGTAACGGCTACCCAAGTTGAGTGAGGGTCTCAGCCGTTGGAGACGTCCTTTTCCCTGGCAAGCTGTGATATGCAGGTACCGCCGGTATATCCCATCGAACGCCCTTCCAAGAAACGAGACGAGCTACATTTGCAGAGTCAAACAGACTGCCTTTATTTGCCACATTTTTCCTCCTTATATCTGGTTACAACTGTACAGAAACAAATGACACTCCCCCCCCCCCCCCAGGGGGGACTTCAATACACACACTTTGAAACAATGACACTCCCTTGAGCCAATCAGCTGCTAGCCGTTTTGGCTCCTTAACTTGATCAGACAATAGAATTCAATTAACCTTTAAAACATTTATCACTCACACATAATCCCCCTCAGCAGACACCTCACAGGGGGGCTGTTTACCTCCACAAAAGAGAGGTAATGAAAGAGCAATGAAAGAGACTTGTCCAATTAACCCTTTGAGCTCAGAATACTATGTGGTACATCCAATTGTGGCAAGCCATGCAGTTCCTTGTAGTCCTCATGAAGATTATAACTGTCCCGGCAGCATAGTCCATGATCCGTTACACTGCCCCCCTTTTGTGGAACACTCCGGCAGACCCGGATTGATCCTTTTCGGATCAACTTGGGGATGTCCGGTCTGCTGTTAGGGTAAAAGTTCCGTTTGCCTGGACAGTCCGTCGGCCTTCCCATTGGCTTACCAGATCGGTAGCTGATGGTGACGGTGAATAATAGAATTCAATTCTGGAACAGTCACTTGCTTTGCTCTCTCAATGGCTCCCAAAACCTGTTGCTGATGCTCTTGGGACAGATGCGGCACCACCTGGATGCAAATCCCATTTAATCTTTTGACAATTTCCGCCTGTTTGTGCATTTCAATGTTCAAGCCACGGGACATCTCATAATACGTGACATAGTGTCGTTGCATCTCTGATTTCTCACTGGCCAACTTGTCACATTCCCATTTTAGACTGTGATATTGTGCCGGATCTACAGTACATGTCGGGGAAGGTAGTCTTACCCGGTTCTCAGCAGCAAGTGGGTTGATTCCAGCAACGCGGGTGGTCACGGCACAAGCAGCAGCATGTGTAGGTAAATAAGCCGAAGTCAGAGGGCCAATGTCGTTGCCCAGCACCACCTCGGCAGGTAGGTTGTCCATGATACCAACTGTGGTCTTTCCTGACCCGGCTCCCCAGTCTAAGTGCACCCGGGTGGTGGGTACGCGAAATACAACACCCCCTGCGACCCGGACGGCAACTGTGCGAGTGGACACGTTCTCTGGCTTTACCAGATGTTTTTGAATCAGAGTGATAGTAGTCCCGGAATCTCTTAGGCCTTGTGCTACTTGTCCATTCACTCGTACCTCCTGACGGTGATGCTGACGGTTATCCGGAGAGGCCGCTTGTATTGGGTCTGCCTCATACCAAATTCCCAGACATTCCTCCGGGCCCCCCTCGGTCTCCAGGCAGTGGGCCGCAGAGGGACGTGATGGAGTGACCTCTGTGTTGGGTGTTGTGCGTCTCCAATTGTTATTTGTAGCTCTCAAAGGGCAATAACGAGCAATATGTCCAGTGTCGCTGCAGTGATGGCACGTCACCCTAGGCGAATCCCGGGGGTAGTTGCTAGGCCCCTGAGGACGTGGTGGGACTGGAGCCCGAAACTCTGGGCGTGGGGTGACGGTTGGAGTACGCGGTTCTACCTTCTGAGCCAGCCGCATAGTACCCTGGCTTACTTTCCTTGTCTCCGCGTACTCATCTGCTAGCCGAGCCGCCTCGTTTAAGTTAGCGGGACGGCGATCTCGTACCCAGTCTTGTATGTCTGCGGCCAGGTCTTGAAAGAAATGTTCCATTAGGAACAGCTGCAATACTTCCTCCCCGGTGTTGGCCTTGCACCCTTGGACCCAAAGGGATGCCACCCTTTGTAACTGGTTGGCCCATTCCATGTGGGAGTCCACAGCCATCTTCTTGGACTCCCGGAAGCGCCGGCGGTAGGCTTCTGGAGTTACGGCGTATCGGGTTAGCAGCGCCTTTTTAACTTGCTGGTATTGTAAAATATCCTCTGGAGCAAGAGCCCGAAAGGCTTCATTGGCTTTGCCCGACAATTTCCCCGACAAAATAGTGACCCATTGGTCTGGTGGTACCTGGTGTAGTGAGCACTGCCTCTCAAAGTCCGCCAAATATCCATCGATTTCCTCCTCACTTTCTACAAAAGCTTTAAATGCAGTGAACGGTATTTTCTTTCCTGTAGCAGCAGGTGGGGGGGTAGGAACTGCAGGTGTAATGGGCTGTCTCGCTCTTACCAGTTCCAGTTCTTGTCCCCTCTTTGTTTGTATCTCTTCCCTTGCTTCCCGGAACAGCTGGTTGATAAGTTCCACTGACGTTTCTGGATACAAGGATAATCTCCGCTGTACAATCCCAGTAATTACATCTTCTTTGCTGACAGGTGCAAGGGGCTCCGTTCCTTCCATAGATCCATCCATTTCGTCCAGCTCCAGCAGGTCAGTGTTACGGAACCATGAACCAGACGTACAACAAGAGATAAGTGAAAATAAGAAGGCTTTATTGAAAATCAAGCTGTAAAGCAAAAGTCCAACGGATGGTGAAACCAGAGGTCAGGAACCAGAAGGGTAGTCAGACGAAGCCAGGATCAGGAACCAGCAGGGAAGTCAGACGAAGCCAGGATCAGGAACCAGCAGGGAAGTCAGACGAGGCCAGGATCAGGAACCAGCAGAGAAGTCAGACGAAGCCAGGATCAGAACCAGAAGCAGCAGCAGTCTTAGAAGCATGTGCACACAGGAGGACCAAGCAAGGAACTGAAGTCACAGACCTCCTATATATGTGAGCCAGGTATCCAGCTCCTCCCAGGGGGAAGGAGGAGCCGCAGGGTGGGAGGCTACAAGAGACCTAGAAACCAAGATGGCCGCCAGCACATGTCAAACGAAGGAGACAGGAGAGAGGTAAGACCATGACAGTACCTCCCCCTCAAGGGCCCCTCCTCCGCGGTGCAAAAAACGGTTTCTGAGGGAAGCGTGCGTGGAAGGCTCGGAGCAAGGCAGGAGCATGGACATCTGCGGAGGGAACCCAGGAACGCTCCTCAGGACCATAACCACGCCAGTGGACCAAAAACTGCACCCGACCGCGGACCAGGCGTGAGTCCAGGATATTGCTCACCTCATACTCCTCGTGATTGCCCACTTGGACCGGACGAGGCCGAGGAACCGAGGAAGTGAAGCGATTGCACACCAGTGGCTTCAACAGGGAGACATGAAACACGTTGGAGATCCGCATGCCAGGTGGAAGCGCAAGGGCATAGGCTACCGGGTTTACCCTGCGAAGCACTCGGAAGGGACCAACAAAGCGAGGAGCCAGCTTGGGAGTGGGCACTCGAAGGTTGAGGTTGCGGGTGGACAACCATACACGGTCTCCGACCTGGTAGGAAGGAGCAGGCGCTCGTCTGCGATCAGCCTGGAGTTTCTGGCGCTGCGCAGAGACCTCAAGGGACCTCTGGATCTGTACCCAAGAAGCACGTAGAGCAGAAAGGTGATCCTCCACAGCCGGAATATCCTGGGGAGAGAATGCCTCCGGTAACACGGCAGGTTGGAACCCATAATTGGCCATGAAGGGAGACGTCCCAGAGGAAGAGTTCACAGCCGTGTTCCTGGCAAACTCAGCCCAAGGCAGGAGGTCAACCCAATTGTCCTGGTGATCGGAGACATAGCAACGAAGGAATTGCTCCAAGGCCTGATTGGATCGTTCTGCGGCCCCATTGGACTGAGGGTGGTAGGCCGAGGAGAAGGAGAGATGAATCCCCAACTGGGAGCAAAAGGCGCGCCAGAACCTGGACACAAACTGACTCCCCCGATCCGACACTATCTCCTTGGGCAAACCGTGCAACCGGAAGACCTCCCGGGCAAAAATCGTGGCCAACTCCTGTGCAGAGGGTAACTTCTTGAGAGGAACACAGTGGCACATTTTGGAAAACCGATCCACAATCATGAGAATGACCGTATGGCCTCGGGATGCAGGGAGGTCCACAATGAAATCCATCCCCAGGTGTGACCATGGGCGCTCCCCGGTGGCTATGGGTTGCAGCAGACCCAACGGAAGGTGCCGAGGGGACTTACTTTGGGCACAAACGGAGCATGCCGCTACATATGCGGCGATGTCGGAACGTAGGGAAGGCCACCAGAACAGACGTGAAACAGCCCAGGACAGCTGATTCTTACCAGGATGCCCCGCGGTCTTGGAGTTATGGTAGGTTCGCAACAACCGAGTGCGCAACTCCTCAGGCACAAAACATCTGCCGTTGGGTGTCCCAGAGGGAGCACCAGACTGAGCCGCCAAAATCTGCACACCAAGGGGAGAGGTCAGGCTGGTGCGAATGGCGGCCAGGATCTGATTCGGAGGTATGACCGAAGTCGGTATAGATTCCTCCCTGGACAGCTCGGAGTACTGCCGTGATAAGGCATCCGCCCTGATGTTCTTGGAACCAGGTAGGTAGGAGACCACGTAATTAAAACGTGACAAGAACAGAGCCCATCTGGCCTGACGTGGTGTCAATCTCTTGGCCTCAGAAAGGTAGGTCAGATTCTTGTGGTCCGTCAGGATGAGAACCGGAACCACCGAGCCCTCGAGCAAGTGCCTCCACTCTTTGAGAGCCTGCACTATGGCCAATAACTCCCTGTCACCAATCTGATAGTTGCACTCCGCGGGTGACAGTTTCCGGGAGTAAAACCCACAAGGAAGCAGCGGACCCTCTGGTGTCCTACACTGAGACAGAAGGGCGCCTACTCCCGTCTCGGACGCGTCCACCTCGAGGACAAAGGGCAACCCAGGGTTGGGATGAGACAGAATCGGAGCCGACACAAAGGCGGATTTTAGGGCCTCAAAAGCTTGGATGGCCTCGAGCGGCCAGACCTGGGAATTACTGCCCTTCCTGGTCAGATCCGTGAGAGGCTTGGCCAGCATGGAGAAGTCCCTGATGAACTTCCGATAATAATTGGCGAAGCCCAAAAAACGCTGCAAGGAACGAAGACCACTGGGCTGAGGCCACTGTAAGACAGCCGAAACCTTCTCAGGATCCATGGAGAACCCCTCAGCGGAAATGATGTAACCTAGGAAGGTTACCTGGGATCGGTGAAATTCGCATTTCTCAAGCTTACCGAACAGCTTGTTCTCTCGTAACCGTTGCAACACTCGTTTGACATCCAGAATGTGGGCCTCCCTGGATTCAGAATATACCAAGATGTCATCCAAATAGACCACCACACACTGCTGCAACAGGTCACGGAAAACATCGTTGATGAATTCCTGAAAGACTGCGGGCGCATTGCACAACCCAAAGGGCATAACCAAGGATTCATAATGACCGGTCCTGGTGTTAAAGGCGGTCTTCCACTCATCGCCCGCCTTGATCCTTACCAGGTTATATGCCGCCCTCAGGTCGAGTTTGGAAAGACCGTGGCCCCTTTAAGGCGATCGAACAGCTCGGAAATCAAGGGTATCGGGTAAGCGTTCTTGATCGTGATGCGATTGAGACCCCTGTAATCGATACAAGGCCTCAACTCACCGCCCTTCTTTTTCACAAAGAAAAATCCAGCCCCTGCCGGGGACGAGGATTTGCGAATGTGACCACGGGACAGCGCCTCCATCACGTACTCCTCCATGGCCTCATTCTCCGCAACCGACAGTGGATAGACCTTGCCGCGAGGAGGAACGGCACCAGGTTGTAACTCAATGGCACAATCATATGGGCGGTGCGGAGGTAGGGCAACTGCGCGTACCTTATCGAATACATCCCGGTACTCCTCGTATTCAGGAGGCAACAGAGAGTCCGAGGAAGTACACAGCAACTTGACAGACCCATGAATGCACTTAGCCCCACACTGTGGTGACCATGAGAGGATCTCGGCCGATCTCCAGTCAAAAGTCGGATTATGCTTCTGGAGCCAGGGGTACCCCAAGACCACCGAGTAGTGTGGAGACGAAATAACTTGGAAGCAGACCGACTCTCTGTGAGCGGCACCAATGGCTACCCCCACTGGAAGGGTTTCATGAGTCACGTGTGACGGTTGGAGGGGTCTGCCGTCTATCGCCTCTAGAGCCAGCGGGGCACCTCGAGCCTGTAGAGGAATGGAATTGGCGGCAGCGAACTCACTATCAATGAAAAAACCACCAGCACCAGAGTCCACCAACGCCTGGGTCGTCACCGAGCCCCCGACCCAGGAGAGGACAACAGTGATCAGTGGTTTATCAACACGGGAAACCGGGGACGAGGAGACTCCACCCAAGATCTGCCCCCGACAGGATCTCAGGTGCGAGCGTTTCCCGGACGGTTTGGACATGCCAACCGAAAATGCCCATCGAGACCACAGTACATGCATCGGCCCTCGCGTCTCCGGAGTACCCTCTTCCCCTCGGACAAGCGAGCAAACCCCAGCTGCGAGGGTTCACCCCCAGACAAGTCAACACCAGGAGGTGTGGGAGGAGAGGGAGGCACGGGTGGGACAGCAAACGTAGGCGCCAAACTGTTAGGAGGCCTCCGCAGGCTCACCTTAAAGGAAGGTCTCTCCCTGAGTCTGGTGTCAATCAAAATCAGGAAAGAAATAAGAGCCTCGAGCTCCACTGGTAGATCCTTAGCTGCAACCTCATCCTTCAAGGCATCCGAGAGACCATGAGAGAAAGCAGCGACCAGGGCCTCATTATTCCAACCTACCTCTGCTGCCAGGGTACGAAACTCAATGGCGTATTCGGCTACGGATCGTGAACCCTGTCTGACGGACATAAGGAGCTTCGCAGCAGAGGCGGCGCGAGCCGGCACATCGAATACCTTCCGAAGAGAAGCAACAAAACCGGAAAACTCGGCAACCACCGGATTGTTGTTCTCCCATAAAGGACTGGCCCAGGCCAAGGCCTTGTCCGAGAGCAGCGAGATCAAGAACCCCACCTTTGATCTCTCAGTGGGAAAGGCATGTGGCAGCAACTCGAAATAAATGCCCACTTGGTTAAGGAAACCTCGGCACTGAGTTGGCTCTCCCCCAAATCGCTGTGGAAGGGGGGCAGAACCGGACATACCCCGAAACACCGCAGGCGCAACAACAGGTGTCGAGGTAGACTCTGGCGCAACAGTCGGATCGGCCGTAGGAGCGGGCCCAGGAGCGACGACCGACCCATCGGCAACGGGAGCGAAATGAGCCGTGCGTTCAAGCAGGGTCTGCAACGCCACGGCGAACTGACTCATCAGGGACTCCAGCTGAACAAGTCTGGCAACCAGCGTGGGTAGCGAGGATGGCTCTGTACCGTCAAAATTCATGGCTTGGTCCTAATGTTACGGAACCATGAACCAGACGTACAACAAGAGATAAGTGAAAATAAGAAGGCTTTATTGAAAATCAAGCTGTAAAGCAAAAGTCCAACGGATGGTGAAACCAGAGGTCAGGAACCAGAAGGGTAGTCAGACGAAGCCAGGATCAGGAACCAGCAGGGAAGTCAGACGAAGCCAGGATCAGGAACCAGCAGGGAAGTCAGACGAGGCCAGGATCAGGAACCAGCAGAGAAGTCAGACGAAGCCAGGATCAGAACCAGAAGCAGCAGCAGTCTTAGAAGCATGTGCACACAGGAGGACCAAGCAAGGAACTGAAGTCACAGACCTCCTATATATGTGAGCCAGGTATCCAGCTCCTCCCAGGGGGAAGGAGGAGCCGCAGGGTGGGAGGCTACAAGAGACCTAGAAACCAAGATGGCCGCCAGCACATGTCAAACGAAGGAGACAGGAGAGAGGTAAGACCATGACAGTCAGCTATCAGCTCCCTCCGTGGTCTGTTGCTGGCGCTCCTACCACGACTCTCTAATAAATCTTTTAGTGTGGATCTTTTCAGCCTGGCGTACTGCGACTCCATTCAGCACTTGCTCTTTGGATAAAAGGACCATCCCACCGCTGCCAACCAATGTAACGGCTACCCAAGTTGAGTGAGGGTCTCAGCCGTTGGAGACGTCCTTTTCCCTGGCAAGCTGTGATATGCAGGTACCGCCGGTATATCCCATCGAACGCCCTTCCAAGAAACGAGACGAGCTACGTTTGCAGAGTCAAACAGACTGCCTTTATTTGCCACATTTTTCCTCCTTATATCTGGTTACAACTGTACAGAAACAAATGACACTCCCCCCCCCCCCCCCCCAGGGGGGACTTCAATACACACACTTTGAAACAATGACACTCCCTTGAGCCAATCAGCTGCTAGCCGTTTTGGCTCCTTAACTTGATCAGACAATAGAATTCAATTGACCTTTAAAACAATTATCACTCACACATAATCCCCCTCAGCAGACACCTCACAGGGGGGCTGTTTACCTCCACAAAAGAGAGGTAATGAAAGAGCAATGAAAGAGACTTGTCCAATTAACCCTTTGAGCTCAGAATACTATGTGGTACATCCAATTGTGGCAAGCCATGCAGTTCCTTGTAGTCCTCATGAAGATTATAACTGTCCCGGCAGCATAGTCCATGATCCGTTACAGCCCGGATTTTGTCGAGCCCTGTCTTAGTAAGTACCTTGGACTGTCTACTTTCCAAAAAGGGGTAATTTGGGGGGATTTGTACTTTCCTGGCTTGTTGTTGTCTCAAGAAATGAGATTGTCCTTCTTCAGTACATCAGGTGTGATCAGATGTGATCAATTTTCAGTGATTGGCACCATAGTTTGTAGATCTATAACTTTCACAAAGAACAAATAATATTCACTAATTTGGGTTATTGTACCAAAGATATGGAGCAGTATAAATTTTGGCACAATTTTTTTAAATTTTTTTAATTTTCGCTGTTCTTTTGCTTATAGCGCAAAAAAATGAAAAACCCAGTGGCGATTAAATACCACCAAAAGAAAGCTCTATTTGTGAGAATAAAATGATAAAAATGTGGTTTGGATACAGTGTAGCATGACTGAGTAATTGTCATTCAAAGTGTGAGGGCGCTGAAAGCTGAAAATTGGTCTGGTCGGGAAGGTGCATAAGGTCCCGGTATGGAAGGGGTTAAATAGTTTTTCCCATTAATCTGCGCTCTGCACCCCATCATGACGAAGTGAGAACAGAGAATATATTCCCCTCGGCTAGGAGGGAGTCGGAGTCGGCGGCCCTTTCATGCAGGAACTGTACTTGTTCCTTCACCACAACAGGCTCATTCTACGACCTGTTCCATCCTTTCTGCCAGAAGTGGTGTCGGCCTTTCATTGACATCAGGACGTTCTTCTGCCTTCTTTATCCTCTCGGCCTCGTTCGGGGGATGGGAGGCGACCACGTTCTTTTTCCTCTCGGCCTCGTTCGGGGGAAGGGAGGCGACAGCGTTCTTTTTACTCTCGGCCTCGTTCGGGTTTTACTCTCGGCCTCGTTCGGGGGAAGGGAGGCGACTGCCTTCTTTTTCCTCTCGGCCTCGTTCGGGAGAAGAGAGGCCAGGGGAAGAGAGCCCCCTTCATGCTACTACTACTCCTCATACTACTACTCATGCTACTACTACGCCTCATACTACTACTCATGCTATTACTACACCTCATACTACTACTGATGCTATTACTCATATTACTACTACTCCTCCTCATGCTATTACTCATGCTACTACTACTCATGCCATTACTCATATTACTCCACATACTACTACTCCTAATACTTCTCCTCATAATACTTCTCCTCATACTACTTCTACTCACGTTATTACTCACACTACTACTCATACTATTACTCGTGCTCTTACTCATAATAATACTACTCGTATGGCTACTCCTCCTCCTACTTTTACTACTACTGAAACTACTAGTACTCTTAATACTACTACCCATAATGCTACTACTACTAATATTACTGCTACTCATAATAATACTACTACTACTAATGGTATTACCCATACTACTACTACTCATGCTATTACTCATAATACAACTAATACTACTCACTCACACTACTACTACTCATAATACTACTCCTCATACTACTACTACTTGTACTACTACTACTCATGCTCTTACTCCTAATACTACTCCTCATACTACTACTAATGGTATAACTCCTATTACTGCTACTCATGCTATTACTCATAATATTACTACTACTCATAATACTCCTCCTCCTCCTACTACTCATGCTATTACTAACAGACACATTAGAAAGGTGACTCCAATCCCTATAATGTATTATGTGGAATTAGTGAAATAAAAAGTGGGAGGAGTTTGTGGGACTCCATAGAGAAGGGATTAGTAGCGATGGAGTTGCACATGTGTATTATCCGCTCCTTTGCTCCTCGGTGTCCCGGGAAGAGACGGAGGGAACGTTGGTCTCTGGATGGGATGAAAGGGGCGGGGTCGGCGTGTTCAGTGCGTCTCCTTTATGTGGAATACAAGCAGTGGTGCGGATGGTAGTCGGGGGCGGAGTCACACCACATGTGCGATTTGTCGCACGCTGACACACTATAAATGCTTTTTGTGTTATTTCCTAAGCCCGGGGGTCACACACATATGTGATGCGGGAATGAGTGCGATTCCAGCGCCGGTTCCCGAATCGCATCTCCCCGCTGGCAGGTCACCCCGCCCTCTGCCAACCGCTGCGGGTGTCAATACAAAGATAGCGCACCCCCCGGATCGGGTCGCAGTGTGACCTGTGATATCGGACAGAAATCGCTGTTCACACTATGCGATGCGATTCCAGTGCGGGGGGGAAAAGGTTCCTGCAGCATTTTAGTGCGATTCCAACGCGAGTTCAGAAATACAAATGTGTGGCTGAAGTCGCATCGCACAGACATCGCATGTGATCTGTACAGCGATGCGAATCGCATGCGATCTCTGACATCACATGTGTGTGATCCCGGGATAAATCCTTGTGTGAGGCTCCAATCAGTGTGATCCGAGGCTTGGATGCGGATTGGCGGGGAATTCGCTGTGAATTCGCACCACATGCAGTGCGACTCGGCCTCAGCGACTTTTCTAAATGCTTTTCTGTGTTTTTTGGTTCAGTAGACTTCAATGGAGAAGCGGCAGAGAAGCGCGTCGTGCGATTTTACCGCCTTTTGCCACGATTTGCGTTTTGTAAATCTGCCCAACAACAAATTACAAATAGATAAACAACGAAAAATGCAAATTGCGGTAAAAAAAACGCGGAAAGCGCGGCAGAGACGCTGAAAAGCAGCATGCATACATGTGACTGAAGCCTAAGCCCCCCGATCACACCGGTGCGACTTGTCCTGCAATTAGACAGTTCCAAATCGCATGACAAGTCGCATCCTATTGTCAGCAATGGAACCGTTCGGATCGGTGCGACTCGGACTTCTCACACCCACGCCAATTAGGAAACAAAAGGTTCCTGGACTATTTTTGGCGATTTCAGGTGCGACTCCCAGAGACATCAGGCATGAACTGGCGCAGATATCAGACAAGTAGCCCCGGGAATCGCACTGACCGGCTGCTAGGAAAGGGAAGTCACATGATATGAAAGTCGCATCGATGGGAAGCAGAACTTCTAGTGATTGTAAAACAATTCATTCCGATTAAAAATAGAAATTAAATGCAAAACATTTTTGTAAAGATCTAAAAAAAACTTTCTAAATATCTTTTATTTATAACTTATAAGTCATCACATCCCTTCTGTGATTGGCTGCATAAGAGCTGGGGGAGGAGGAGGAGCAGCAGCAGACTGGTCTTCCAAGTGAATGACTTGCAAGGCGCAATGGGCTAGTATGCATCACATGATAGCACATTATGTGAGACTCCCCTTAGAATGAAGCCCTCCGTGCTGTCACCACTGACAGGCCTTCCATCTTCACCCGCTCTTCTGTCCGGGTTCAGACTTCACGTCGTGTGAGTGGGCGGAGCCGTGATGTCACTCCCAGTGATTACAGCACAGGACTCGCCCCTCCATGTCTTTATGGACCTTGCATTGTGCTCTGGTGTGCAGTCATGTTGGATCAGGAAGGGGCCGTCCCCAAACTCCTCCCACAAAGTTGGGAACATAAAATTATCCAAAATGTCTTGGTATTGTGACGCCTTAAGAGTTCCCTTCACTGGAACTAAAGAGCCAAGCCCAACCCCTGAGGAACAACCCCACACCATAATGCCCCCCCTCCCACACCATAATCCCCCCTCCCCTCCCACACCATAATCCCCCCTCTCCCCTCCTACACCATAATTCCCCTCCCCCACACCATAAGCTCTCCTCCCCGCACATAATAATCTCCCCTCCCCCCACCAAATGATTTGGACCAGTGCACAAAGCAAGGTCCATAAAGACATGGATGAGCGAGTTTGGGGTGGAGGAACTTGACTGGTCTGCACAGAGTCCTGACCTCAACCCGATTAGAACACCTTTAAGATGAATTAGAGCGGAGATTGTGAGCCAGACCTTCTCATCCAACATCAGTGCCTGACCTCACAAATGCTCTTCTGGAAGAATGGTCAAACATTCCCATAGACGCCCTCTTAAACCTTGTGGACGGCCTTCCCAGAAGAGATGAAGCTGTTATAGCTGCAAAGGGCGGAGCCAACTCAATATTGAACCCTCCGGACTAAGACTGGGATGTCATTAAAATTAAAGAAAAACACACAGATCTCAAGGGTGGTGCGATTTGCAGGCGGTGCGGGAAAAGCACACAGATCTCAAGGGTGGTGCGATTTGTATGCAGTGCGGGAAAAGCACACGGATCTCAAAGTTGGTGCGATTTGCAGGCAGTGCGGGAAAAGCACACAGATCAAGGGTGGTGCGATTTGCAGGCGGTGCGGGAAAAGCACACAGATCAAGGGTGGTGCGATTTGCAGGCGGTGCGGGAAAAGCACACAGATCTCAAGGGTGGTGCGATTTGCATGCAGTTCGGAAAAAGCACACAGATCTCAAGGGTGGTGCGATTTGCAGGCAGTGCGGGAAAAGCACACAGATCTCAAGGGTGGTGCGATTTGCATGCAGTGCGGGGAAAGCACAGATCTCACGGGTGGTGCGATTTGCAGGCAGTGCGGGAAAAGCACACATCTCAAGGGATGGTGTGCGATTTGCAGGCAGTGCGGGAAAAGCACACAGATCTCAAGGGATGGTGTGCGATTTGCAGGCAGTGCGGGAAAAGCACACATCTCAAGGGATGGTGTGCGATTTGCAGGCAGTGTAGGAAAAGCACACAGATCTCAAGGGTGGTGCAATTTGCAGGCAGTGCAGAAAAAGCACATTTGGGGTGCTAACTTTGTTTTGACACTTGCAGCAAATCTCAAGAATGGTGTGCGATTTGCATGCAGTGCGGGAAAAGCACACAGATCTCAAGGGTGGTGGGATTTGCAGGCAGTGCGGGAAAAGCACACAGATCTCAAGGGGGTGCGATTTGCAGGCAGTGCGGGAAAAGCACAGATCTCAAGGGCGGTGCGATTTGCATGCAGTGCGGGAAAAGCACACAGATCTCAAGGGTGGTGCGATTTGCAGGTGGTGTGGGAGATGCACACAGATCTCAAGGGTGGTGCGATTTGCCTGCAGTGCGGGAAAAGCACACAGATCTCAAGGGTGGTGCAATTTGCAGGCAGTGTGGGAAAAGCACACCGATCTCAAGAATGGTGCGATTTGCAGGCAGTGTGGGAAAAGCACACAGATCTCAAGGGTGGTGCGATTTGCATGCAGTGCGGGGAAAGCACAGATCTCAAGGGTGGTGCGATTTGCATGCAGTGCGGGGAAAGCACAGATCTCAAGGGTGGTGCGATTTGCAGGCAGTGCGGGGAAAGCACAGATCTCAAGGGTGGTGCGATTTGCAGGCAGTGCGGGAAAAGCACACAGATCTCAAGGGTGGTGCGATTTGCAGGCAGTGCGGGGAAAAGCACACAGATCTCAAGGGATGGTGTGCGATTTGCAGGCAGTGCGGGGAAAAGCACACAGATCTCAAGGGATGGTGTGCGATTTGCAGGCAGTGCGGGAAAAGCACAGATCTCAAGGGATGGTGTGCGATTTGCAGGCAGTGTGGGAAAAACACACAGATCTCAAGGGTGGTGCAATTTGCAGGCAGTGCGGGAAAAGCACACAGATCTCAAGGGTGGTGCGATTTGCAGGCAGTGCGGGAAAAGCACACAGATCTCAAGGGTGGTGCGATTTGCATGCAGTGCAGGAAAAGTACACAGATCTCAAGGGTGGTGCGATTTGCAGGCAGTGCGGGAAAAGCACAGATCTCAAGGGTGGTGCGATTTGCATGCAGTGCGGGAAAAGCACACAGATCTCAAGGGTAGTGCGATTTGCACGCAGTGCGGGAAAAGCACACAGATCTCAAGGGGGTGTGCGATTTGCATGCAGTGCGGGAAAAGCACAGATCTCAAGGGTGGTGCGATTTGCAGGCAGTGCGGGAAAAGCACACAGATCTCAAGGGGGTGTGCGATTTGCATGCAGTGCGGGAAAAGCACAGATCTCAAGGGTGGTGCGATTTGCATGCAGTGCGGGGAAAGCACAGATCTCAAGGGTGGTGCGATTTGTAGGCAGTGCGGGAAAAGCACAGATCTCAAGGGCGGTGCGATTTGCATGCAGTGCGGGAAAAGCACACAGATCTCAAGGGGGTGTGCGATTTGCAGGCAGTGCGGGAAAAGTACACAGATCTCAAAGGTAGTGCGAATTTGCAGGCCATGCGGGAAAAGCACACAGATCTCAAGGGTGGTGCGATTTGCAGGCAGTGCGGGAAAAACACACAGATCTCAAGGGTGTCCCTTGGAGACATCGCTTCCCCGATCAGGGTAAACAGCCAATGAAATTGGCTGTTTACCACGTGACCGGCTGTGTCCAATCACAGCCGGTCACAAATGTAAACAAACACAAGCAGTTACTATCTGATCCCTGCTCTCTCCTCACACACTGATTGTGAGGAGAGAGCAAGGATCAGTAAGTGAGATCAGTGTAGTTTTGTCCATTGTATTGTACTGTGCACAACACACACCCCCCCCCCCACCAATAAAGAGGACCTGTCACACAGCCCAGCCCATCTATCAATCAGCCCATCTGTCAATCATCTGTCACAGGCCCAACTCCATCGGTACCGCCACACAGGCTACCAGTACCGACATCGGTATCACCACCACCCATACCGCTAGGTTGACCACGAGTCCCGGATTGCCAGGGACAGTCCCGCATTTTGTAGGCATGTCCCCGGTCCCGGGCACCTTCATTCCAGGACAATACAGTGTCCCAGAATGAAACTGACACAGCTACCCGATGAGCCGATGATGAAAACTGTCTGTTTCCCAGCTCAGGGTGTTTGCCACGCCAAATGCCCTGCAATGCACTGCGCCCAACCAGGATGCAGTAAAAGCTGTTTGTTAAGGAGCGGGGCTGGGAAGCCAGCGTCCTTATTAACTGATGAGTCATCAGCTGTCAATGGGCTTCCTAGCTGACAGCTGAATAAAAAAAAGCTCCCATTATAAAAAAAAGAAAAAAAAATGGCTTGGGGTCCCCCTCCCCAAGTCCATTCAAGGTCCTTTGGGGGCTTCCAGATTCTGATAACCCCTCTGCCTGCATTCCACCACAGCCAGAGTAAGATGGGGACAAGGTGCTTTGGGGTGGGTAGAGACCAAGGGGTCTGCTATGGACTGGGGGGGCCACTACATTTTTTCTTATTTTTTTTCAATAGCCGGGTGCCATCAATTGCAACTGTGAGTCAATTTAAATGTAATTTGACCTGTTTTTTTTTTCTTTAGAAATTTGTTTTTTGCTGCAGCATGTTCTATACATGGTACAGATGTGCCACTTTACATGCAGACTAAGGGGACCCCCCAGGTACTATATTTAGAGGAATTGTTTATTTTTATTGTTGCACTTTAAGCATAATTATAATTAGAGTTGAGCGGACACCTGGATGTTCGGGTCCGAACCCGAACTTTAAAAAAAAAAGTTTGGGTTCGGGAACCCGAACCCGAACTCCAAACCCCATTGTAGTCAATGGGACACAGACTTTTAGAAAAAAAATGCGTGGAGGTCCCCGCAAATTCAATAACCAGACCCTTCAGGTCTGGTATGGATATTCAGGGGAACTCCGCCGTCAATTTAAAACCAAAAATGACGTGCGGTTCCCCCTAAATATCCATAACCAGACCCATTATCCGAGCACGTTGACCTGGCCGGCCGCAGAAAAGAGGGGGGGACAGAGTGCGGCCCCCCCCTCTCCTGAACCGCACCAGGCCACATGCCCTCAACATGGGGAGGATGTCCCCATGTTGATAGGGACAAGGGTCTCATCCCCACAACCCTTGCCCGGTGGTTGTGGGGGTATGCGGGCGGGAGGTTTATCAGAATCTGGAAGACCCCTTTAACAAAGGGGACCCCCAGATCATGACCCCCTCCCTGTGTGAAATGGTAATGGGGTACTCTGTACCCCTACCATTTCACGAAGGAAGTGTAAAGTCTTGTAAAAAAAAAAACACACTGACACTGTAGAATAAAGTCCTTTATTAATAAAAAAAAAAAACTCCAGCGGTGATAATCCACTTGTTCCCGGCTTCCTGCGTTGTCCTGATCCTGCGATGGCTGCGGGTGATCTCCAGCGATGAGAAGATCCTGCGTCGGGTGATCTCCGCTCCGGCGATGAGAAGATCCATCCATCCAGCGCAGCAGCATCCCGGACCTCCTATCACCGCTGGGCACAGCCCAGCGAATGACGCGCTGCAGCTGTGACATTTCTTATATAGAGGAGGCAGAGCCACCCGTCACGTGACCCTGCCCCCTCTGAAGTACCCTCTGCTACGTCACTGGGTAAGCCCAGGAAGAGGGAAGCCGGGGCTTACCCAGTGACGTAGGAGAGGGTACGTCAGAGGGTGTGGGGTCACGTGACGGGTGGCCCTGCCTCCTCTATAAAAGTAATGTCACAGCTGCAGTCGCGTCATTCGCTGGGCTGTGTCCAGCGGTGAGAGGAGGTCGGGGATGCTGCTGCGCTGGATGGATGGATCTTCTCATCGCTGGAGCGGAGATCACCCGACGCAGGATCTTCTCATTGCTGGAGATCACCCGACGCAGGATCTTCTCATCGCTGGAGATCACCCGCAGCCGTCGCAGGATCAGGACAACCAGATTCTGATAAACCTCCCGCCCGCATACCCCCACAACCACCGGGCAAGGGTTGTGGGGATGAGACCCTTGTCCCCATCAACATGGGGACATCCTCCCCATGTTGAAGGCATGTGGCCTGGTGCGGTTCAGGAGAGGGGGGGGGGCGCACTCTAGGTGTCCGCTCAACTCTAGTCGCTACACTCGGATGTGTTTCAGAGTCTGTGCCAGAGATGGGGCACTCCAGACGTGGACCTTCTGGTGCCCCGTCTCAATTGGAAGGTGTCACGGTTCGAGGCCAGGTTAAGAGACCCGTGGGCGGACGCATCAGACACGTTAGTGACGCCATGGGGTCACTATCGCCTAATCTACGCCTTCCCCCTCTGAAGCTTCTTCCTCGCTTGCTGCGCAGAGTGGAAGCCGAGGGGATACCAACAATCCTGATCGCTCCGGATTGGCCGCGCTGTCCATGGTACACGGACCTGGTGCATCTGGTGGCAGACGTCCCTTGGCGTCTACCTCTGAGAGTAGACCTTCTGTCGCAGGGTCCTATCTTTCACCCTGCTTTACAGTCGCTGGCTTTAATGGCGTGGCTGTTGAGAGCCAGGTGCTGAAGGACCGAGGCCTGTCGGACTCGGTGATCCCTACCATGCTACGAGCACGGAAGTCTACGTCACGAAAGATTTACCATCGTACGTGGAGGGCCTACATCTCTATGTGTGAAAAGATGAAATGGCACCCTCGTACATACGTGATGTCCTGGATTCTGCTTGAGTACGGTTAAGGGTTAGATTTTGAACCTGGCTGTTTACTTTCAGCGATCGTGGCGCGCACTCCCTGGTGCGTACGTTTGTGCAGGGGGTTTCGGCATGTGGCCCCTCCTGTGTGTCCTCCACTGCCTCCATGGGACTTGAATTTAGTCCTTTCGGTGCTTCAAGAGGCTCAGTTTTGAGGACATTTGAAAGATTCCTTTGTTGACTCTGTCCCAGAAGGTGTTTTTTCTGGTGGCAATTACTTCAGTCAGACGGGTATCTGAACTGGCGGCCTTGTCCTGCAAGGCACCTTTCTTGGTCATCCACAAGGATAAGGTGGTGCTATGGCCGCAGCCGTCATTCCTTTCAAAGGTTGTTTCAGCTTTTCACATTAATGAGGACATTGTTTTGCCATCCTTATGTCCTCGGCCGAAGAAGGCCACTTTGCATTCCTTGGACGTGGTTCGGGCCCTACGGGTGTACTTGTCTGCTACGGCTCCGTTTCGGAAGTCGGACTCACTGTTTGTGTCAGTGACTGGTCCTAAGAAAGGTCTGGCGGTCTCGTCGGCCACCATTTCTAGGTGGATCAGACAGGTCGTGCTCCAGGCCTATGCCCTAAAGGGGCGGGCGCCTCCTTTTCAGGTTACGGCGCATTCGACCAGGGCGATTGGTGCCTCTTGGGCTTTCCGCCATCAAGCGTCCTGTTTTACAGGTGTGTAAGGCAGCGACCTGGTCATCAATCCACACCTTCTAAGTTTTACAAGGTGGATGTGAGTGCATCTTCGGATGCCTCCTTTGGCTGCAAGGTTTTACAGGCAGCTGTTTAAGGTTGAAGTTCCTCCGTTGAGGAACTCTGGTTTGTTTGGAGTGAAGTTTGGTTTGCTGTGTTTTCCCACCCCTCGAAAAAAAATTGACACTGCTTGGGGACGTCCCTAAGGTCAATTGCTGCTGTGTCCGTCCATGAACGGAAGAGAAAATAGGATTTTTGTACTCGCCATAAAATCCCTTTCTCTGAGTTCATGGACGAACACAGCACCCTCCCCTCCTTTGTTTGTACTTTCTTGTTTACGAACTGGGGCTGCATGATGCAGAGAAAGGAATGTACCCGGGGACCCACCACCTGGGAGGTGCTATACTGAGAGAAGTGTTTTAACAGTGTTTTTCTGCCTAGTCATCTCCTGAAAGGAAGGATAATAACCTAAGGTCAATTGCTGCTGTGTCCGTCCATGAAAGAGAAATGGATTTTACAGTGAGTACAAAAATTTTATTTTTTATCTCCTTCATTACAAAACAGAATCCCCCATCCTGTCCTGTGTATTAGTTCATCTGTGAGGATTTTTCTCCTCTTGGGTCGGGTTTTCTGCTATCTCATCCTCCCCCCTCCTCTATTCACAGCAATGTCCCCTCCTCCATTTAAAGCAATGTCCCCTCCACAGCAATGTCCCCTCCTCCATTCACACCAATCTCCTCTCCCCCCTCCTCCATTCACAGCCGAAGCTGAGTCTCCTCCTTTGAGGTCACATCATATAAATCTTCATTTCTGGTCGGACCTTTTCCAGATTTTCTAGTTCTCTTCTTGTTTCCTCTGACAAGGAGTTCTCTCTGATCCTAGAAGAGAGAATATAAACAGTCATCAGATCTCAGCAGAATTCTCTCACACTATTTCCCAGCATCCTCCAGGATATCTAATACTCACCACACACATTACAATCTGATTGTACAATCTATGTTAGATATGTCATCTAATGTTTTTTCACCTTAATGCATAGAATTCGTTAAGGTAAAAAAATATACCTTTACAACCCCTTTAACTTGTTCCAGAGTGTGAATTTCTCTCACAGTTTATATCCATTCGCTGCAGTTTTTACAGAAAGTTCTTTAAGTGTTAGCACAGCATATTATAATTTATATACATCATATACCAGGATTTTTTGTGGACTGCTTACCGGTCTATATTAAGGCTCCATTCACACCTGAGCGATCCAAATCTGGGTCAGAATCACAGATTCTGTCCGCGATTTGAAATTGCGGCAAATCATGGGACACTTGCAGGGCTCAAGTCCTGCGGGAACGCGTGGGAACGGAGTTCCTGCACTTTTTTCACAGCAGGAACACAGTTCCCTTTGCAGGACTAGAGCAGTCGAGCCGCCCGAGCCAATCCTTCACTAAGCGGCGATGCCCAGCTCGAGTCACTGTCGGGCAGGTGAACCTTAGTAATCCTTTGTTACTGGCCGCTTCCTGTATATGGATTCATCGGGTAGTGTGCAGGTATTCCGTCACTTCCTCGATGCCGCAATGTCTCCTGGGAGCTTTTGTCATTGTTTCCAGGAGACATTGCGGAGGTCTGCAGCAAGTTATCACAGGATTTAGAAAGAACTTGCTTAAAGTTCTTTCTATATCCCGCGATAACTCGGTACAGTGGATTGAAAAAAAATAAAAATAAAATAATGCGGTTTAGTGATTATGCATATGAGCGTATCATTTATTTTTTTTGGTGGGGAAGTGGATCTTGCGTGGGATTTCCCACACTTTTTCCCCCAGGACTTGACCCCTGGACACTTGCCAATACTTCTTAATGGCACCCCAGTCATGGCACGATTTTGCCACATGATAAATTGCACTGCAATTGCGGCAAGTTGCAATGCATGATGCTTGTTGCTCAAAAAAAAGCAGAGTTTCCTTTGAGCGACAGCATCACGATTTGCTGTGATTACAGCAACATTTATCGTGTGAAAATTGTGCCACGACAGGGGTGCCCTTAAGATGTACCGGTATCGCACAAGCATCCCACGATTTGCCGCAATATCGAATCATGGGCACGATTGCTTTGACTTCGCCTCAGATTTGGATCGCTTGGGTGTGAATGGAGCCTAATGTAAAAATGTGGTTGTGTTTTCTATTAATGGAATACTACTTCCCTCATGTCTCACTTTGGCAGAATCCCTTCATCTGTGTCACTGATCCCCCAAAGCCTTGTGTCTCAAGCACTTTGGCAGATATATGAAAGAATGTATCAGCCGCACTCCACTCTTCGCTCCTCTTGTTATGTTTGTTGTCAACATAATGACTGCATAGAACAATGTCTCCATCCAAGAACCAACCTTCCTGGACACATTTCCCCACTCCTGGCTTGCTGACAATGATAGGATCCACAGAGAATGTAAACAGACTATAGGGGCCAGAACCGGACTGTCATTGTATAAGAGGGATGAGCAGGGGCGTTTCTAGGTGGCAAAAAGACCAGGGGCATCAGCTCGAAGTCCAAGGCCGGCAACCGGGGGGCAGTTTGTATGTGACGCAGGCTTTTTTTTGTGGCTAGCACATGACCTACCTGACCTACATACACTAACCTACCTGCACTGATGGTAGTTACCTACATACACTGACATTTACATACACCTTATTACACTGTCTGACGGTTCTGACTCATCTCAGCTGAGCGGTGTGTCACAGCAGCAGGCAGTCATTCCGTCAGAAAGCCGAGAAGCCTGGCTGGAGGGGAGGAGAGCCGAGGAGCCTTGAGGAGAGCCACCCGAGCAGGGATGTGGCGCGGCAGCAGTATTGTAATTCCTGCCTTCTGGAGCCAGTGCAGCGCCTATCATGGACGTCCCACGGTCGCGGAATTGGACCAGTGGGACGTCCATCATAGGTGTTGCGCAGGCTCCAGAAGGCGGGACCTGCTATGGGACTTGGCTACATTCGGCGGCGCTCGGGATCAGATTGATCCTGTCGCTCGCCACTGGCTCAGGGCTAATAATGCAGTCCTGCCATCGTGAGACTCTGGGCTTTACGGGGTCACATTTGGGGCTTCAGCCACGGCTAGCCACCCCCTCCCGATGCGGGATGAGTCTTTTGCAGAGCTGTGGATTTGCCTCTGGCAGACAGTCACACAATGATGTAATAAAGTACAATGCAGAGCTAATAGTCCTACATTGTAGGTGAGGGACCACTCATAAGCTGGAGCATCAAATAGAAAAGGAAACCTCTGAATCCTGTCAGAGTGTAGAATAAGGTAAATATCATTCTATATTCCTCTACCACTCTGCTTTTTGAACCGAGGGGCCCCACTGCAAGAGTAGATTTCTTTACTGCATGGAGTTAGGTCTCGTGGGGATTTAACACAATATGACATTTGTGAAAATGGGTGAAACATTCAAAGTTTTATAGTAGACAAGGTTGAAAAGTTTGTGTTTCTGATGGGAGCTTTCTGGCAGAAAAAACGCAAAATTCTCCTAAACGCATTTAAACTTTGTACAATAAACTCTCTCTATATGTAAGTTTTTTTTTTTCTGCCAAGGAAACTGGCATTTTTGTAATCCCAGTGTGTATGGAGTCTAAAGATTGGAATTTGACAACATTCTCATATTTCTATATTATTTATGTGGTTTAGATATAAAACTATCCCAGAATATTATTGTCTCGGTCAGTCCTGTTATACTCACAGTAATTCCTCTATGCGGCTTGTTGTCAGAGCTTCCATCAGATCCCTGAAATGAGGACCGTCCAGATTGTTATCAGTCAGGATCAGTGTCCTCAGTTTCTGGTTATTTCTTATTCCAGATGCCAGGTGGGGGCAGGAACTGTCTGTCAGGTGATTAGAGGACAATCTGTAGAAGAAGAGAAGAATGTTACCAGAAAAAAATGAATTTCTCCCCCAGGAATGAATGGAACTATTCTCTACATCAGGTGTCTCCAAACTATGGCCCTTTGCTAGTCTTCACCCGACCCATGGGACATTATTCCTCCAATGATATGAGGAACTATTTCTCCCACTAATACCAATGATGGGGCAGTACTCTTCCTACTGACCACCAGCACAGTGGAGGCCATGTTTACTCTCACTGATGCTAGGCTCAGGACATTTTATACCCCCTTGCTGACCACATTTTGGCCCCCCTAAATTCTGAAGGACAGTAAATAGGCCCTTTGGAGACTTTTTAGAGATTTTTAAATGAAAATCAGACGCCAAGTTCACATACGATAATATTTTTATAGTCTGCACGTCCAGCTTTTGTCGGACAAAAAAAAATAAAAATTGGGATCGGCTGTCGAAAGCACCATACTAACGATCTGAAAATCGTCCAGCTTTCGTCTGACAAAGTTTTACTCCTGATTTTCATATCGTGTGTATGGACCTTTAGTCTGTAGGGTTCAATATTAAGTTGGCCCACCCTTTGCAGCTATAACAGCTTTAACTCTTCTGGGAAGGCTGTCCATATGGTTTAGGAGGGTGTCTATGGGAATGTTTGACCGTTCTTCCAGAAGCTCATTTGTGAGGTCAGGGCACTGATAAGAAGGCCTGGCTCGCAGTCTCCACTCTAATTCATCCCAAAGGTGTTCTTTCAGGTTGAGGTCAAGATTCTTTGCAGGCCAGTCAAGTTCCTCATCCATGTCCTTATGGACCTTGCTTTGTGCACTGCCCCAAATCATTTGGTGGAGGGGGGATTATGGTGTGGGGTTGTTTTTCAGGGGTTGGGCTTGGCCTATGTTCCAGTGAAGGGAACTCTTAAAGAGGAAGTAAACCCCCCCCCCCCCCCGAAAAACGGGGGGAAAAAACAAATCCTGCAAGAGAAAGGCATACCGAGCTAGTATAAATAATAAAATACTGCGCTCCTCCAAACAAAAGTGTCTACAGTGGCTGCCAACACAACAAAGGATAATGTAACAAAAAAATATAAATAAAGTGCAATGCCACCATAGAATGAAGGAAATACCAATGTAATGGGAGTTCTTAAATAAAGTGAAAAAAAAAAACAATCACAAGAAAGAGAGGTCATCACAACCTAATGTGTCAAACTCAATAACCAAAATATAACATATTATGCTCATATTAATCTCATGATAAAATAATATAGTGCAAGTGTCCATAAACGAGAACCAAAACTGTCCTTTAAAAGTGATGATATATAAAACATCAGATTATTTTATGGAGAGTGGTTCCTTCAACATCAGTGTAGATTATTCAAGCCCGAGAATAAATTCGTCACCGGATCAACAGAATAAATTGGATACTCTTACCAGATCTGGTGGACCCAAATCACCGTACGGCGGTGGATCTAATGAGCATGTATGATCAGACCAATTGATCGAACAAAATCTTTGCTTCCTAACCGGATGAAGATCCTTTTGCAATGAGACTTGACGTGATGGAACCACCAATCTTCAAACTTGGTGGAACATGATGAACTCAAGGCATAGGCGAAAAAAAGGAAAGGAAGAAACACCTCCTCATAGTGTAAAAAAGTATTAAAAATGACTCCAATGGAACAAAACATCCACAAATTAAAAAGTTGCGCAGGGGAACGAGGAGCAGACGGTTTCGTCTGCTTAGACTTCCACTGGGGCATACAAGGGGAAAAAAGTGCGTGTTATACGCCGATAAATACGGTATGTGGTTTAGATATAAAACTGTCCCAGAATATTATTGTCTCACTCAGTCCTGTTATACTCACCGTAATTCCTCTATCTGGCTTGTTGTCAGAGCTTTCATCAGATCCCTGAAATGAGGACCCTCCAGACTGTTCTCAGACAGGTCCAGTATCCTCAGTGTCTGGTTATTTCTTATTCCAGATGCCAGGTGGGGGCAGGAACTGTCTGTCAGCTGATTATTATACAATCTGTAGAAGAAGAGAAGAATGTTACCAGAAGAAAATGAATTTCTCTCCCAGGAATGAATGGAACTCTTCTCTACATGAATGGAACTCATTTCTCTTTATTGGAATCATTTATATGAGATCACTTTATAAAACACGATCGATCATCTACACCAGGGATATGCAATTAGTGGACCTCCAGCTGTTGCAAAACTACAAGTCCCATCATGCCTCTGGGAGTCATGCTTGTGGCTGTCAGTCTTGCTATGCCTTGTAGGACTTGTAGTTCTGCAACAGCTGGAGGTTCGCTAATTGCATATCCCTGATCTACACTATTGGAGGTTTTCTCTTTTTGTGGATCCCAATTACTAAATGTGACATGAGAAGTGGATGAGGTGGTGTGGATCCATTCATTATTCTTGTATGGGGATTGGACCATACACACTCACACGGACCTCTAGGCTTTCACCTCCAACCTTCTGCTAAGTCTTGGATTCAGTTGTGGGGATTCACTTTGATGGTCACAGAAGTCTCACTCATGTTGTGGAAACTTCATTGACTAAAAGTGACACCATTTTTCTTTGGGATTTCCTTTGAACATCATGGTGGAGGATTTCATCTTATGGTGTGGAGAAAATTTTATTATTGCCGTTCTTTATTTGGACCTTTTTTGAAAATTTGTACCAATATTGCTGCACTCATTTTATATATGCCGATTATAAATTCTATTCATTAGTTATCAGTGAAATATTCTCCATACCATTGTTGTATATACACTTATAGGGAGGTTTGTGATGAGGAGTCTCACTTTTATTGTTTATATTTTCACATTTATATTGTGTGAATGTTATATACTAGTGCTGCAGTCTTCCATATTATACTAGATGTGATAACGCCACCAATAGTGATCAGATAGAACAATTACATTCACTACAAAAATACACTTTCATACATGTGAGGAAGGGCAGATCTCCTCCAACCTATTCACAGCTACTTCTATCTATATAACATATAATGTGCAAAAAGACATAAACACGAAGAGCAACAAAGTTATCCTAAAAAAAAATCAAACGTCAAGAGAAAAGTTCATAAATGTGAAAAAGCGGATTTCCTACAACCCATTCGCCACTACTTCCACCTCCAATCACCATACAGTGACTTATGCAGTAAGACCTTTCACACTGCAGAGCCGCTAAAGCGCCAGTTGTTTTTGTGGTGCTTTTGGTGCGTTAATGACAACAGGACCTTAAAAAAATGAAAAAAGACCAGTGTTGCAGCGCTTTGGAAGTGCTGCCCATTCATTTCAATGGGCAGGGGCTTTTTTAGGAACGCTATTTATAATGCTCATAACCCACCCCAAAGATGCTGCTTGCAGGACTTTTTCTAGCACCGCCCCAGTGTGAAAGCTCTCATGCAAATGCATGGGAGGCATTTTTCAGGCGCTATTTCTAGTGCTAAAATGTCTGAAAACTGCCTCAGTGTGAAAGGGGTCTAACAAATACCAGAAATTCATCCAGATGGTTTATATCAATGCTGATCAGCTGCCACCTCTTTGCAGCAACCTCAATCAACCTCCCCCACACCAGTGAGCAAACAGATCACTTACCAAAAGGTTTGTCCCCACAAGCAAGGCCCAGACACGCTTGTTTATATCCTTCCAGCAGCGCCACTCCGCTCAAGCCGGCTTCCGATGAGAACAGACTGTGCCCCGGAATGTCAGACCTCCAGGTAGTATCTCCAATATCACCCGAGGTGTCCAGACAATGGCCGCCATCACATTACATAGAAAAGAAGAAGCCTCCATAGTGCATAATCTATATCTATATATATATATATATATATATACTGTGTGTGTGTGTGTGTGTGTGTGTGTGTGTGTGTGTATATATATATATTCACAGATTGTACACTTCCATCATATACATGAGTATACACAGAACTCGGAGCACACACCGCTCCGGACTGCAGCCGTGTATGATGGGGTCCAGGCAGTGACATGGAGGCTTCTTCTTTTCTATGTAATGTGATGGCAGCCATTGTCTGGACACCTCGGGGATATTGTATTTTGTACATTATATGTTATACAGACTGAAGCAGCTGTGAACAGGTTGGAGGAGATCTGCCCTTCCTCACATATATGAAAGTGTAATTTTTGTTGTGAATCAAATTTTTCATTATTGATCACAATTGGTGGAGTTATCACACGTCATGAAAAGCGGTCGTGTGTAGGGTTTAACGACGGGGGGGAAAAACCGCACATGCTCAGAAGCAAGTTATGAGAAGGGAAATTTGCATTATCAGCCCAAAGGGTAGTGCCAATCAAATGGAACTTCCCCTTTATAGTGCCGTCGCATGTGTTGTACGTAATCACGCTTTGTTCGAGCATTTTATTTTTCACGATCGTGTGTATGCAAGGCAGGCTTGACAAGAATCACGTAAAAAAAAAAACGTTTTTCTTTTTTCCATGACATGAAAAATGGTCGTGTGTACGGGGCGTAATAGGTAATAGAGTGTAACAGTCCAGGATTGGATATTTAGGCTCCATGAACACTGGCTTAAAAATCACTGCTACTACAGGAGTTTTGTGTTCTGCCTGTAGAAGCAGCTCCATGTTCTCCTATGTGTCCATACACATTGGGATGATTACAGACATATTTTGAGGCAGGAAAAAAAAAACTTCTGGTACGCATTTCTGAAAAAGTGTGTATAAAGGGCGCTATCTGGGCAAAGGAAAAAACTTAAATATTATAGAGAATTAATAAAAGCTGTATAAGTAAATCAATAAATTAAATAAAATGTGTGTAATCAAAAAGTGCACAATTCATCAATATACATAAAAGTCCATAAATTTCTATGATAAATTACTCTTCAATATATTCTCCAACACCGCGCTCCTGAAATATGAGCTCCAATACTCCAAACCAATAGTGTTTCCCCCGGAGCGACTATAGAATGCGCGTTAATTTTTAGGTCTATAGAAAACTGCTTGATTCATAGGTCAGTCTCCATCAGAATCCACATATCTCTCTCTCCTCCATACATGGATAAATACGATCACGATCGAATAAGCCGGGATATATAAAAACAATCTCTCCAGTATCATATATCCTCCACAATATTCCTCTGTCTCCTTCTCCCATCACATGACTCTGTGGAATTGGCTCCGCCACAAAGAGCCACAGAAGGCAGGTATAGTGTAATAAAGTTGTATTTAAAAGAAAGCTGCACTTACATATATCCAATATGATACAAACGGCACAAAGGCAGCTCGAGGGTCTGTAGAATCAGTCCTGGACCGCTGTGACTAGCGGTGTGCGTTCTAACTAGATGGCTCCTGTCAGTTTGTGTGTCAAGCCTCTCTCTTTTATGCATTTCACACTCTGCGAGTATCATCGTGTTTCTGATTGGAGCTTTCTGGCAGGAAAAACGCAAAACTCTACTTTGTACAATAATCTCTCTATATGAAAGTTTTTTCTGCCAAGGGAACTGGCATTTTTTTTTTAAGCCCAGTGTGCATGGAGCCTTATGGCGCCCAAAGATGGAATTTGATGACATTCTCATATTTCTATATTATTTATGTGGTTTAGATATAAAAAAACTGTCCTGTTATACTCACACGAATTCCTCTAGATGGCTTGTTGTCAGAGCTTCCATCAGATCCCTGAAATGAGGACCCTCCAGATTGTTCCCAATCAGGATCAGTGTACTCAGTGTCTGGTTATTTCTTATTCCAGATGCCAGTTGGGGGCAGGAACTGTCTGTCAGGTGATTATCATACAATCTGTAGAGGAAGAGAAGAATGTTACCAGAAGAAATTTTGGGGGCAATTTTGATGGTGGCAGTATGATGGGGCAATTTTGATGGGGGCCGTTTGACCTTGCAGACAGCCCTCCCAGATGATTTGAAGCTGTTATAGGGTGGGTCAACTCAATATTGAACCCTACGGACTAGGGGTGCAACGGATCACAGTTGATCCGTGATCCGAACGGGTCACCCCCTTCGGATCGGAACACGCTGTGATCCGCGGATTGCCACGGCTCCGGAGCTAGGCCGAAGCCGCGGCCTTTCCTAATGTTACGGCGGCGGCTTCGGCCTACCTCCGGAGTCGCGACCATAACGCTAGGAAAGGCTGCGACTTCGGCCTAGCTCCGGAGCCGCCGCCGTAACATTAGGAAAGGCCGCGGCTTCGGCCTAGCTCCGGAGCCGCGGCCATCTTGGTACACCCGGCGGAGGCCCTCCTCTGTTTACACCCACAGAGGAGGAGCCCGCACTCGTGGGACACGCCGCTCGAGACAGTGTCGGTACTTGCTGGGGGGGGTGGTGGTCACTGCACTGTAACTCAGAAGGGGGTCACTGCACTGTAACTCAAAAGGGGGTCACTGCACTGTAACTCAAAAGGGGTTCACTGCACTGTACTCAAAAGGGGGTCACTGCACGGAGAAGGGGGTCACTGCACGGAGAAGGGTCACTGCACGGAGAAGGGGGTCACTGTACGGAGAAGGGGGTCACTGTACGGAGAAGGGGGTCACTGTACTGAGAGGAGGGGGGGGGGGGTCTCTGTACTAAGAGGGGGGGGTCTCTGTACTAAGAGGAGGGGGGGGTCTCTGTACTAAGAGGAGGGGGGGTGTCTGCACCGAGGGGGTACTATAGTTGGGGGGGGGAGGAGATGTGGATATTACAGTGGGGGAGATTTTTTTTTTTTTTTGCCGATCCGAAAAATGATCCGATCCGTGACTCCTGATCCGAGGAACGATCCGAACCGTGAGTTTTTTGATCCGTTGCACCCCTACTACGGACTAAGACTGGGATGCCATTAAAGTTCATGTGTGTGTGTAATGGCAGGTGTCCTAATACTTTTGGTAATAGAGTGTAACAGTCTAGTTCCATGTTCCTATCTGTCCATACACATTGGGACGATTACAGATATATTTTGAACTCAACGTTTAGAGGCAGAAAAAAAACCTTCTGGTTCACTTTTCTGATTGGAGCTTTCTGGCAGCAAAAAACTCTCCTAAACTTGTCCAAACTTTGTACAATAAACTCTCTATATGAATGTTTTTTTCTACCAAGGAAACTGGCATTTTTTTTTTATAAGCCCAGTGTGTATGGAGCCTAAAGATGGAATTTGACACTCATATTTCTATATTATTTATGTGGTTTAGATATAAAACTGTCCCAGAATATTATTGTCTCAGTCAGTCCTGTTATACTCACTGTAATTCCTCTATCCGGCTTGTTGTCAGAGCTTCCATCAGATCCCTGAAATGAGGACCCTCCAGATTGTTATCATACAGGTCCAGTGTCCTCAGTGTCTGGTTATTTCTTATTCCAGATGCCAGGTGGGGGCAAGAACTGTCTGTCAGGTGAGTAGAGGACAATCTGTAGAAGAAGCGAAGAATGTTACCAGAAGAAAATTAATTTCTCCCCCAGGAATGAATGGAACTATTCTCTACTCTCTACATCAGTGGTTCTCAACCTTCTAGTGCCGTGACCCCTTGATAAAATTTCCCAAGTTGTGGGGACCCCTAACAGTAAAATTATTTTCGTAGCGTGGGTTGTCAGCACCCAAGGCAAGACAAGTAATTTGCGCCCCTAACCCACAGACATTTAGCGCTACCTGAGTCCTTTTAATGGCAACTATATTCACAGGTAGTGTTACTCACTGTGTCTCCGGCTTCATGGTATCTCGTAGCAGTGACACCTATGCCAAAATCTGGAGATGGGGTCTCCTTCATCCCCTCCCACATCACATTCCTCACCAGTCAGCTGACCTCTAGTCTCTGCCCCCCAAACATGCCGTGAACTGAATGGGCGCCAGCAAAGAGGCTGAGTGGGCGGCTGTGGGCTACAGGAACAGCCTAGCTCGGCGGCCGCAGGCTCCAGGAATAGGCCTTCTGAGTGGCCCGCAAAAAGGCTGGGAGAGTGGTGCAGGCTTCAGGACCAGACCAGGATTCGGTGACCCCTGGAAAATCATCATTTTTGGTTGAGAACCACTGCACATGAATGGAACTCATTTCTCTTTATTGGAATCATTTATATGAGATCACTTTATAAAACACGATCAATCATCTACACTACAGGGAGTGCAGAATTATTAGGCAAGTTGTATTTTTGAGGATTCATTTTATTATTGAACAACAACCATGTTCTCAATGAACCCAAAAAACTCATTAATATCAAAGCTGAATATTTTTGGAAGTAGTTTTTAGTTTGTTTTTAGTTTTAGCTATTTTAGGGGGATATCTGTGTGTGCAGGTGACTATTACTGTGCATAATTATTAGGCAACTTAACAAAAAAAATATATATACCCATTTCAATTATTTATTTTTACCAGTGAAACCAATATAACATCTCAACATTCACAAATATACATTTCTGACATTCAAAAACAAATCAGTGACCAATATAGCCACCTTTCTTTGCAAGGACACTCAAAAGCCTGACATCCATGGATTCTGTCAGTGTTTTGATCTGTTCACCATCAACATTGCGTGCAGCAGCAACCGCAGCCTCCCAGACACTGTTCAGAGAGGTGTACTGTTTTCCCTCCTTGTAAATCTCACATTTGATGATGGACCACAGGTTCTCAATGGGGTTCATATCAGGTGAACAAAGAGGCCATGTCATTAGTTTTTCTTCTTTTATACCCTTTCTTGCCAGCCACGCTGTGGAGTACTTGGACGCATGTGATGGAGCATTGTCCTGCATGAAAATCATGTTTTTCTTGAAGGATGCAGACTTCTTCCTGTACCACTGCTTGAAGAAGGTGTCTTCCAGAAACTGGCAGTAGGACTGGGAGTTGAGCTTGACTCCATCCTCAACCCGAAAAGGCCCCACAAGCTCATCTTTGATGATACCAGCCCAAACCAGTACTCCACCTCCACCTTGCTGGCGTCTGAGTCGGACTGGAGCTCTCTGCCCTTTACCAATCCAGCCACAGGCCCATCCATCTGGCCCATCAAGACTCACTCTCATTTCATCAGTCCATAAAACTTTAGAAAAATCAGTCTTGAGATATTTCTTGGCCCAGTCTTGACGTTTCAGCTTGTGTGTCTTGTTCAGTGGTGGTCGTCTTTCAGCCTTTCTTACCTTGGCCATGTCTCTGAGTATTGCACACCTTGTGCTTTTGGGCACTCCAGTGATGTTGCAGCTCTGAAATATGGCCAAACTGGTGGCAAGTGGCATCTTGGCAGCTGCACGCTTGACTTTTCTCAGTTCATGGGCAGTTATTTTGCACCTTGGTTTTTCCACACGCTTCTTGCGACCCTGTTGACTATTTTGAAGGAAACGCTTGATTGTTCGATGATCACGCTTCAGAAGCTTTGCAATTTTAAGAGTGCTGCATCCCTCTGCAAGATATCTCACTATTTTTGACTTTTCTGAGCCTGTCAAGTCCTTCTTTTGACCCATTTTGCCAAAGGAAAGGAAGTTGACTAATAATTATGCACACCTGATATAGGGTGTTGATGTCATTAGACCACACACCTTCTCATTACAGAGATGCACATCACCTAATATGCTTAATTGGTAGTAGGCTTTCGAGCCTATACAGCTTGGAGTAAGACAACATGCATAAAGAGGATGATGTGGTCAAAATACTAATTTGCCTAATAATTCTGCACTCCCTGTATTGGAAGTTTTCTCTTTTTGTGGATCCCAATTACTAAATGTGACATGAGAAGTGGATGAGGTGGTGTGATCCATTCAGGAGTCTCACTTTTATTTTTATACTTTCACATTTATATTGTGTGAATGTTATATACTAGTGTTGCAGTCTTCCATATTATACTAGATGACGCCTCCAATAGTGATCAGATATAACAATTACATTCACTACAAAAATACACTTTCATACATGTGAGGAAGGGCAGATCTCCTCCAAAACCTATTCACAGCTACTTCAGTCTGTATAACATAAATAGCTGAATTCAGGTACGGCGGCGCATAGTTGCGGCGGCGTAGCATATCGTATTTGCACTACGCCGCCGTAAGTTTGCAAGGCAAGTACTGTATTCACTAAGTACTTGCCTGCTAAGTTACGGCGGTGTAGCGTAAATGGGGCCGGCGTAAGTGCGCCTAATTCAAATGAGGATGTGGGGGGCGTGTTTTATGTATATGAAGTGTGACCTGACGTGATTGACGTTTTTTAAGAATGGTGCATGCGCCGTCCATGTACATATCCCAGTGTGCATTGCGGCTAAGTACGCCGCACGGACCTATTGGTTTCGACGTGGACGTAAATTACGTCCAGCCCTATTCATGGACGACTTACGCAAACGACGTAAAATTTTCAAATTTCGACGCGGGAACGACGGCCATACTTAACATTACTAGTCCAGCTATTTGATGGAATAACTATACGCCTGAAAATGCCTTACGTAAACGGCGTATCTGTACTGCGTCAGCCAGGCGTACGTTCGTGAATCAGCGTATCTAGTAATTTACATATTCTACGCCGACCGCAATGGAAGCGCCACCTAGCGGCCAGCCTAAAATATACACTTTAAGATACGACGGTGTAAGACACTTACGCCGCTCGTATCTTAGCCTAATTTAAGCGTATCTGGTTACCAGAATACGCTTAAATTTGCGTCGGCGCAGATTCAGACTTAGGCTGGCGTATCAGTAGATACGCTAGCCTAAGTCTTTCTGAATCTGCCTAATAATGTGCAACAAATACATAAACAAGAAGAGCAACAAAGTCATCTTAAAAAAGAAATCAAACATCAAGAGAAAGTTCAAGCCGGCTTCCGATGAAAACAGACTGTGCCACGGAATGTCAGACCTCCAGGTAGTATCTCCAATATCACCCGAGGTGTCCAGACAATGGCCGCAATCACATTACATAGAAAAGAAAAAGCCTCCATAGTGCATAGTCCAGGGACCTCGGCTGTGGAATGCACTACCAACCACCATCCGACAGGAGTCGGATCACTTGGCCTTCAGGAGAAAGATTAAAACCCATCTCTTCTGAGGTCCAGGGGTTCCTTACTCATTGAAATGGATACAGCGCCCAGAGGCGATTCAGTTCGCATGCGTTGCGCTTTACAAGTTTCTCACTCACTCAGGTGTGATTGCTGTGTGTCTAAAACTCCTCAGCACCAATCCAGTTTCGTTTTCCAAACCTTCACTGCCCTCTATTGGCTCTTTGTGTCTGTACATCAGAGAACCAGGAAACAACAGCAAAAACGAAACTAAACTGTAGGTACATTATATGATTGTTTATCTATTTTTAAAAGGAATCAGTTAACTATTATGTCTCTATACCCTGTAAACAGTCATTTCAGCAAAAAAAATGTTTTCCTTTAGTGACCCTTTAAATATACAGTAACAGCCCGCGAGAATGTGTTTCCAGCTCGGGAATCACGCTTGTTCTCTGTGACAGGGTACTGTACACCTCACGCTCACTGCAATAGGAAAATTTGTTTTTCCTATTGCAGCCAGCGCAAAAAAGAAGCGACAATGTCCCCTCTCTATGGAGGGGACATTGTCAGGGATCCGACTTGGCCAATACCAGGCACAGTGTTTGGTATGAATCATGAGGGGGAATTCCACGCCAAATTTTAAATAAAAAAAACGGCATGGGTTCCCCTCCAAGAGCATAGCAGGCCCTTAGGTCTGGTATGGATTTTAAGTGGAACCCCCATGCCAAAAACACCCAAAATCCATACCAGACCCTTATCTAAGCACGCAGCCTGGGCGTTTAGGAAAGAGGGTGGGGACGAGCGAGGACGGGGCATGATGGGACTGTGACGCCATAAGGGGTGAGGAGCCCGGCAAAAGGCACCGGAGAGTGGAGAAGTCAGAAGAAGACCCCCAAAAATGGAAGAAGGCCCCCAGAGCTGCCGAATAAATTACTTTGAAAACCTGTCTAGTGTGTTTTTTTTATTGACACTTTTTTCCTCCAGGTGAATGGGTAGGGGTACGATGTACCACATACTCATTCACATAGGGTGGGGGGCTGGGATCTGGGGGCCCCTTATTAACCACTTCCATACAGGGCTTTTATACACACATCCATACCAGGCCTATTCTGGCACTTCTCTCCTACATGTGCAAATCCAAATTTTTTTGCTAGAAAATTACGCAGAACCCCCAAACATTATATGTTTTTTTTTTAGCAGACACCCTAGGGAATAAAACGACGGTCGTTGAAACGTTTTATCTTGCACGGTATTTGTGCAATAATTTTTCAAACGCCTTTTTTTTGGAAAAAAATTGTTTCATGAATTAAAAAAAATAACAAAACAGTAAAGTTAGCCCAATTTTTTTTAAAATATGAAAGATGATGTTACACCGAGTAAATAGATACCTAACATGTCACGCTTTAAAATTGCGCACACATGGAATGGCGCCAAACTTTGGTACTTAAAAATCTCCATAGGCAACGCTTTGAATTTTTTTACAAGTTACCAGTTTAGATTTACAGAGGAGATCTAGTGCTAGCATTGTTGCTGGCACTCTAACGCACGCAGCGATACCTCACATATGTGTTTTAAACAGCGTTTACATATGTCAGCGGGACTTGCGTGTGCGTTCGCTTCTGCGCGCAAGTTACTGGGGACAGGGGCGTTAAAAAAAAAATGTATTTTTTTTTTTTTTACATATTTATTTATTTACACTTTTTTTTTTTTTTTTTTTTAATGTAAACATCCCTTGTAATAGGAATGTGTGTGACAGGTACTCTTTATGGAGAGATGCGGGGTCAATAAGACCCCACATCTCTCCTCCAGGCTGGAAAGCATGAAATCGGTGAAAAAAAATTCACCGATCTCATGATTACTGTTGCTTAGCAGCCGCAATTGCGGCTTTGTTTACTTACGGGGACCCGGGCGTGACGTCATCACATCGCGCCCGGGTCCTCCGACGGTCATAGAGATGACTGGTGACCATCACCAGTCATCTCTATGCTTCCTGCCAGCACCGGACGATTCGTTCTCCGGGCCCCCGATGGCACAGGAGAGCCCGGAGAAGCACCGGATGGCGGCGGGAGGGGGGATGTCCCCTCCCGCCGCCTGTAAGAACGATCTAGCGGCGGAACCGCCGCTATGATCGTTCTTACGTTGTGCAGAAGAGAAGGATATCTGAATGATGCCTCTAGCTGCAGGCATCATTCAGATATCCCCCCACAAAGCCCAGGACGTCATATGACGTCCACCCGGATCGGTAGAGGTCCTTTGTGGACATCATATGACAATGGGCCGGTATTGAAGTGGTTAAAGGGGGCTCCCGGATTCCGATAAGCCCCCCGCCCGCAGACCCCAACAACAAACAGCCAGGGTTGTCGGGAAGAGGCCCTTGTCCTTATCAACATGGGGACAAGGTGCTTTGGGGTGGGGGCCGCAGGGCCCCCCCTGCCCCAAAGCACCCACCCCCCATGTTGAGGGCATGCGGCCTGTTACGGTTCAGGAGGGGGGCGCTCGCTCGTCCCCGCCCCCTTTCCTGACCGGCTGGGCTGCGTGCTCTGATAAGGGTCTGGTATGGATTTTGGGGGGACCCCCAAGCCGTTTTTTGGCGTAGGTGGTTCCCCTTAAAATCCATACCAGACCTAAGGGCCTGGCATGCTCTTGGAGGGGAACCTATGCCGTTTTTTTATTTAAAATTTGGCGTGGAGGGGCATGGCCTGACACAGCATGGAGTAGGACGTGTGCACCCTAGGCTCCGTCCATTACTCCTCTTCTCTTATTAATCCTGGACTCTGCTGATCCTCCCTTTCACATCTGCCACCTGCCTGGGGTCCCCCTTCATATTCTGCCTGGCCTCCCCTGCCCTCCAGACATCCGGCGGCCTGAGCGGAGGCCCTCCCGCACGGCGGCTGCAATGAGGAAAGTCTGCGGCTTCGGCCTATCCACAGATGTCCGTGGTCATCTTGGCACTCCTCCTCACCCAGCGCTAGGCCCAGTCTCTGCCACCAGACAAGAGACATTCCTCACACCACAACAGGCCTCCGCTGATCCTCAGCAACCAGGTACTCCAAGCGGAGCAGCATTCCCCCCGCATGGCGGCCGCATCCAGGCAAGACCACGGCTTCAGCCTACTCACGGAGGTCCACGGCCATCTTGGTACTCCTCCTCCCTGCCTCAGTACTAGGCCCCGTCCCTGTTGCCGGCCTGGGGAGCCTCCTCACTCCACACCTGACCTCCAGCCATCCGGTGGCCCGAGCGGAGCGGCGATCCTCCCGCACGGAGGCTGCTTTTAGGTGAGACTGCAGCTTTGGCATGTACACGAAGGTCTGTGGCCATTCTGGTACCCCTGATCCAGCACTGGGCCCTGTTCCTCTTACCGGCATGGAGGCCTGCTTTCCGCCCTTCCTAGCCTACTGAAGCTGGTAGTCACCCATCACACCCGCTATCATGTCCCCGCCAAAAATCTACCGCAGTAAAGCTCACACAGTACCGCCAAAATGAGGGAGAGGAGACTGAGGAAGATGGCAGCGCTGAGAAGACGGGAGGTGAGCATGGGCAGGGAGACACGGATAAACTTTTGGAGGCGATTACTCTCTGCAGGACCTCCCTCACTGCCCAGATTAAAGAGGTCAAGGTAGACATTTCTTTGATTAGGCAGGATTTTCAGAAACTTCGCGACCGGGTCACAGAAATGGAAACTCGCATCAGCACAGTGGAGAACGTCCTGCCGCCATTACAGGCCGGATCTGACCATATGCAGAGGCAGATTAACCAGTTTATCGCCAAGCAAGATGACACTGTGAATCGCCTGAGGAGAAGCAATCTCCGATTCATTGGTCTCCCGGAGGGAATGGAAGGGAAGGACCCGACGTCGTTCCTGGAGCAGCTCCTGCTAACCACATATGTCCGGGAGGACTTCTCCCTCATGCTGGCGGTAGAGAGGGCTCACAGGATGCCTGCTAAGCCTCCTTACCTTCATCGCAAAACTTTTAAACTATAAAGACCGGGATGCTGCGCTGAGGCTGGCGAGAGAGAAGGGCAACATCCCAGTAGGAAACATCAAAGTGGCAATATTCCCTGACTTCTCGGCCGAGATACAGAAACGCTGTCAGAACTTCATGGAGGCCAAACGCAGGCTACGCAGCCGTCGCCTGAAGTATTCTATGCTTTTCCCTGCACACCTGAGGGTGGAGCATGATGGACGCGTATCGTTCTTTGAGGATCCCGAGGAGGACATCTCCTGGCTGAAGCACAGGCCTTAACATGGAGGAGCTGAATGACCGTTCACCAGGTGAGCCACACAGCGAGATACTTTTGTTTCTTGTTTTTACTGCTACTTGACCTGCCTTAAATCATCCTTATTGCATTGCTACCCTAGGTCACACATTGTTGGGTCCACGTTGATATACCTTGGCCAGGCCAGGGGGGCAGGTAAAATCCTCTACCTCTGCTATACACGCTGCCACTGTTATGTTATTCAGAGAACTGGCCTATTTGCCCCCCTTTTTTTTCCTCTCTGTATATCTTGGGTCGACTTGCTACATTTTATCACCCCCCATGGGGGTCTTTTTCATACCCCTAAACTTATTTGTTACATGGAGCTACGAGGGCACGTTAGTCCTACAAGCTGCATGCACAGTGCAGCGAATTTACGCCCCACTAACCGCTGGGAACCAGGACTATGCGGATGAACAGAGAAAGTGGGTCTTCCTGCTTTTTTTCTCATGCTAACTGGCTGGGGCACACAACTAGGCCCCATCCTCATCATTGCCTATGGTGGCGGACTCGGAACCACTACTTGACCCAGTTGCTAAGACTGTTCCTCATTTTCTCCTTACATGTGAAGCTGTTTTTCCAAGATGGCGGTACAGAGTTGTTAAGGGATCATGGCTGCACAAGTTGGGGTGGGTGTAAGGCGGGGAGGGGGGAGGGGATTGTTAAACAGTTATTTTCCAATCTTTAAGTGTGCATACAGTGTCTCAGAAAACGATCAGGGAAGAATTTTACATGTTGAATACAGTGTTTAATGCATTTCAGATCTGTTACATTCTATATTTTTCACTAGACCTCAGGATACGTGTCTTCTTGAGGCGAGGTTATAATCCATGTACAGCACTATGGCAACTATAAAATTCCTCACGTGGAATGTTCGGGGCCTGCGCGAGAAAATTAAACGCTCGGCTGCCCTTGCATTACTTATAAAACAACGTGCAGACCTGGTGGTGCTGGTTGAGACGCATGTCGAGGGCAGACTTCAAATGGCCCTTCGCCGTCCTTGGGTTGGGTGGGCGTATCACTCCACTCACACGGCTTCTGCCAGGGGTGTTTCTGTATTAATTGCCAAATCTGTACATTTTGAACTCTGTGAGCTCCTCACTGACCCCAACAGCCGATATGTATTTCTCCATGCTAAGTTATACGGTGAACCGTTCCTTCTCATGGCTTACTACATAACTCCTCCATTTAGCACAGAAGTGGTTCTGGAAGGCTTTACCTTTTATGTCTTGCAACCCCTCAGTACAGGCAATATGTTTAGGCGATTTCACCACTACACTATGTCCGGCCCTTGACAGACTTCAAACGACACAGACATCAGGTGGTAGTGCTGCTGCGACTAAATTCTCTAAACTCATCTCCACCTTTATAGACACGTGGCGACAACTTCCCACATACTCGAGCCTACTCCTGCTTCTCCCCTGCTCACAATTCCACGTCCCGCATAGATTTTATTCTTGTGTCTCACACCCTGGCACCGCGGGTCCTGGAAATGGCATTTTGCCTAGGTTACTGTCTAACCACAGTCCATATTGTGCCACCCTTAGTATCCCTATTGAGAAGCCGCAGATGCCATGTCGGCTGAACCCGTTCTGGCTCACGCTGCTGCCAGAGGATGATGAGCTCATCACCCAATGGAGGCAATATTTTCTGGAAAATGACCACACGGCCTCTGTTGCTGCAGTCTGGGATTAATTTAAAATGTACGCCCGTACTACCCGGATATCACGCATAAACAAAATCAAAACTGACTCCGCTGGTGCGTTTGACAGGGCGGTGACGGAGCTAGACTCCACTGAAAGAGAATATGCTGCCAATCCCACCGCGGCAGCAGTGGCCCAGTTTAAAATGCAGACCAGAGTGGTAACTCAACTACAGTTTACAAAGGCTCGTCAAAAGCTCTTTTATACTAAACAAAAACTCTTTGAATATGGGGAAAAGGCAGGCAAGCTCCTAGCATACCTTGTGCATAGTGAGAACAGGCCCCCAGTTGTCATTACCCTTCATGGCCCAGAGGGAAGACAGATTACAGACCCAAGTAGTGTAACCTCTAAATTCAGGGACTTTTTTGCAGATCTATATAAAACGACAGTGACTGACCCGACGGACTTGCAGACTGCTTTCCTTCGCAGCATCACCTTTCCCCAATTGACGAAGGATCAGGTAGACTCACTTGAGGCACCCCCTACCACGAAATAAATAGATACTGCAATTGCCAGTTTCGCTAGATCCAAATCCCCGGGGTCTGACGGTCTCCCTGTGGAATTTTACTCTAAATTTAGTGCACTACTAACTCCCAAACTGCTTGCACTATTTAATCACCTATTTGAAACCTTTACACTGCCCCCTCTATGCGGGAAGCGACTATAGTCCTTATCCCCAAACCTGGAAAGGACTCGAGCTACTTCTAGTCCTACCGCCCCATTTCTCTACTACAAATTGATATAAAAATACTGGCCAAGGTGCTGTCCCTTAGACTAAACCGTCATTCTGTCCCTCATACACGCAGATCAAGCAGGCTTCATGCCGGGCCGTAACACTTCCTTTAATCTATGCAAACTGTACATAAACTTGCAAGCTACATATACTGAAGTTGGGTCACGGGTGGTGGTGACACTAGATACGGCAAAGGCGTTTGATTTGGTGGAGTGGGGGTATATCTGGAGCTGCTTGGAGGGATATGGCTTTGGACCACGATTCGTCAAGTGGGTCCAACTGCTGTATCAGGCACCCACGGCCAGGGTAATGGCCAATGGCTGGCCGTCTCGAATGTTTGACCTCAGCAGAGGCACGAGACAGGGCTGCCCTCTTTCACCACTACTATACGCCTTGGCTGCGGAACCCTTAGCCATGTCCATTCGAGCTAACCCGGAGATCAGGGGACTGAGTTGTGGCACTCTGACTGAAAACATCAGCATGTATGCGGATGACACACTACTATACCTGGCAAACTCTGGCCCCTCTCTACACACGGCCCTCCAGACAATCGAACAGTTTGGGACTTTTTCCGGGCTAAAAATCAACTGGGGTAAGTCCCAGATTCTTCCTCTTGACAGCTTCCCACTGACTCAATTTCAGGACAGTTTGCCATTACAACGAGTAAGTACCATCAAATATTTAGGGATCTGCATATCCCGAGCACCGACGGATTATATACATTTAAATCTAGACCCCCTAGTTTTCCATGTTAAATCCAAACTACGGACCTGGGCCTGTCTGCCACTGGGGGTTTGGGGCAGGGTGAACGTCCATTAAAATGGTCCTCGTGTTCTCTGGCACTCCCCGGTGTACTTACCCCTGAAACCTTTTAAATCCTTTGAGGCCCTTCTCTAACCTTTTGTATGGGGAAACAACAGACATAAAATTGGCTTGGCAGGTGCTTAAAAACCCCACAGACCTGGGAGGCACCGCCCTCCCTGATTTTAATCTCTACTATATCACCTCACAATTATCCCAACTGTACCATATCGACAAGACGGACAAGGAGCCATTTCTCCAGCTGCTTTGCCCGAGAAGGACTTGACGCACTGAGGACCCAATCTACGCGCTGGCTATGGGCTCTAGTGTTGTGGGACTGGGGGACGACAGACAGACCCTGCTGTATCATTACAGACGCATATGGGACTTGGCTTCTACTAAGCTAGGGATACCAATCTACAATGATTATACTCCGTTATGGCACAATAAAACTGTCAGAATTTCTGCACCTACTTGATGCAGACCGCTGGTCTAATCATGGTATTCTCTACTTGCACCAACTGTTCGCCGACGGAACCCTCAAACCTTTCACCACGCTTAGCGAAGAATTTTCACTCCCCAGACACATGCTCTTTCAATTCTTGCAGGTAAGACACGCGGTCCCGGCTCAGTTTTTGGAGTCCACCCAGCAGTCTGCCCCTAATCCACTTATAGCTATATTTAAAAGTACTGACCCCCGCAAATTAATGTTGGCCTTCTACGGTATGCCGATTGCCCCCGTTTCAACCAAATTGGCGTATAAACTCAAACCTCACTGGGGGAGAGTGTTGGGCCCCCTGAAGGATGAGGAATGGGAAGAGGCTTTGGAATCCTGCAAGGCTGTCTCACCCAAGCTCTCCGACAGATTGACTCAAATCTATATTGTCCATCAGGCATATCTCACCCCCCTCCGGGTTGCCAGATATAGAAGCACCCAATCTACACTCTGTCAGATGTGTGGGAGGGAGGTGGGTACGTTCTTTCATTTAATCTGGTCATGTCCCAAAGTGCAGGGTCTGTGGGCACAAGCTGTAACATTTCTGCACGATCACATGGGCTCTCCGTTCACGCTGGACCCGAAACGGTGCCTACTTGGGGTGCTTCCGGATACTATAGACAAATATACGAAGACATTTCTGCATGAGACCTTGTTCTCGGTGCGGAAGGTTATTGCTCGGAACTGAATGCGACCCGTACCCCCTAGGCTTGTGGAGTGGAAGGTGGAGGTCAATAATAATCTCCCATACAAAAAGATTATGTACATTAAAGGGGTTGTAAAAGAAAAAAAATGTTTTCATAATAAGCATCCTTTACCTGCAGACATTCCTCTTTTCACTTCCTCATTGTTCGTTTTTGCTCTGAAGTTGCTCTATTTCTACTCTGTTCTGTTCACTTCCTGCTAGTCTGCTTTTACTGACCACTGTGAAGGGAGGCTTTACTGCGATGGTCAGTGACGTGCTCACCCCCTCCTGGGAACTACATCTGTGCGGCAGGACGCTCTCTAAGTGTTAGAGACCTCAAGGAGGTGTGAATTACTGGGCGTGCCGCAATTCATACTGGGAAATGTAGTTCTTACATGAACGAATGATGCAAACCAGGAAGTGAATGAGAGAACAGAAACTAGAATGCCGGAGGTAATATAGATGAAGGAATTTGATAGGTATTTACTAGTTTTTAACAGAATCATTACACTATTCTGTCTGTCTACCTTGCAGACATTAATTTTAGGCCAAAAAATGTTTTCCTTTACAACTCCTTTAACAGGGAATGCCGACCAAATATGATAACATTTGGGACCATTGGCTGCAGGACTCTGATAATTGTACGTAAGGCGCCACGGGTCTATGTTGCCAGATGGGTGGCCTACACCCGGCTGGGCGCACTGTTGCAGGTCTGGAGGACCTGCATGGTCAGCACCAGATACTGCTCTTTTTGTTTCTTCTGTTCATTACACAAATATTTGTTTGTTTGTTGATCATGACACCGGTTTTGAACTGTTGGTATTCTGAATGCTTTACACCAGGGGTCCTCAAACTACGGCCCGCGGGCCACATGCGGCCCGCGGGGGACTTTAAACCGGCCCGCCCGTCCCTGACAGGCAATGCCGGCCGGTTACACAGCAATCCCGCTGTGTCACGGAGATCTCCGTGAAACACAGCGTTAACAGTTCCGGCGCGCTGTGTTAAATGTCCCGCCCTCCTCCTCCTAGAAGACTAGCTCGTGTGATAGAGCCAGCGTGCTGTCTGTCACACAAGCTAGTCTAGGAGGAGGAGGGCGGGACATTTAACACAGCGCGCCGGAACAGTGGGGGAGCATCGTGACAGCCAGACTGACACAGCACAAAACAGTAAGGAGGCTGTGAGGTGCTTACAATGGGGGGGGGGGCTGGCTTATTTTTAATAATGATGATGATGATGGGGGGGGGGTAGTGACTTGCGATTGTGAGGGGAGCTAAAGTTTATTTTTAATGATAATGATGATGATGATTGGGGGGGAGGGGGGGTGACTTGCGATTGTGAGGGGAGCTAAAGTTTTTTTTTTAATGATGATAATGATGATGATGGGGGGAGGGGGGGTGACTTGCGATTGTGAGGGGAGCTAAAGTTTATTTTTAATGATAATGATGATGATGATTGGGGGGGGGGGGGGGGTGACTTGCGATTGTGAGGGGAGCTAAAGTTTTTTTTTAATGATGATAATGATGATGATGGGGGGAGGGGGGGTGACTTGCGATTGTGAGGGGAGCTAAAGTTTATTTTTAATGATGATGATGGGGGGGGGGGGGGGTGACTTGCGATTGTGAGGGGAGCTAAAGTTTATTTTTAATGATAATGATGATGATGATTGGGGGGGAGGGGGGGTGACTTGCGATTGTGAGGGGAGCTAAAGTTTTTTTTTAATGATGATAATGATGATGATGGGGGGAGGGGGGGTGACTTGCGATTGTGAGGGGAGCTAAAGTTTATTTTTAATGATGATGATGGGGGGAGGGGGGGTGACTTGCGATTGTGAGGGGAGCTAAAGTTTATTTTTAATGATGATAATGATGATGATGGGGGGAGGGGGGGTGACTTGCGATTGTGAGGGGAGCTAAAGTTTATTTTTAATGATGATAATGATGATGATGGGGGGAGGGGGGGTGACTTGCGATTGTGAGGGGAGCTAAAGTTTATTTTTAATGATGATGATGGGGGGGGGGGGGGGGTGACTTGCGATTGTGAGGGGAGCTAAAGTTTATTTTTAATGATGATGATGGGGGGAGGGGGGGTGACTTGCGATTGTGAGGGGAGCTAAAGTTTATTTTTAATGATGATGGGGGGGGGGTGGCTATATTGTGAGGGGAGCTAAAGATTATTTTAATAACAATGATGATGATGGTGGGGGGTGGCTGGCTTGCGATTGTGAGGGGAGCCAAAGATTATTTTAATAATGATGGGGGTGGGGGGGCTGGCTTGCGATGGTGAGGGGAGCTGATGGGTTTTTAATGATGATGATGATGATGGTGGGGGCCTGGCTTACGATGGTGAGGGGAGCGGATGATTTTTTTAATGATGATGGTGGGGGCTGGCTTGCGATGGTGAGGGGAGCTGATGGGTTTTTAATGATGATGATGATGATGATGATGGTGGGGGCCTGGCTTACGATGGTGAGGGGAGCGGATGATTTTTTTAATGATGATGAAGGGGGGGGGGCCTGGCTTACGATAATGATGGTGGGGGGGGGGGGGGTTTAAACCAGGGGTCCTCAAACTACGGCCCGCGTGATTTTTTAATGATGATGATGGCGGAGCTGATGATTTTGTAATGATGATGATGGCGGCGCTAATGATTTTGTAATGATGATGATGGCGGAGCTGATGATTTTGTAATGATGATGATGGCGGAGCTGATGATTTTGTAATGATGATGATGGCGGAGCTGATGATTTTGTAATGATGATGATGGCGGAGCTGATGATTTTGTAATGATGATGATGGCGGCGCTAATGATTTTGTAATGATGATGATGGCGGAGCTGATGATTTTGTAATGATGATGATGGTGGAGCTGATGATTTTGTAATGATGATGATGGTGGAGCTGATGATTTTGTAATAATGATGATGGTGGAGCTGATGATTTTGTAATGATGATGGCGGAGCTGATGATTTTGTAATGATGATGGCGGAGCTGATGATTTTGTAATGATGATGATGATAGTGGAGCTGATGATTTTGTAATGATGATGATGATGGCGGAGCTGATGATTTTGTAATAATGATGATGGTGGAGCTGATGATTTTGTAATGATGATGGCGGAGCTGATGATTTTGTAATGATGATGGCGGAGCTGATGATTTTGTAATGATGATGATGGCGGAGCTGATGATTTTGTAATGATGATGATGGCGGAGCTGATGATTTTGTAATGATGATGATGGCGGAGCTGATGATTTTGTAATGATGATGGCGGAGCTGATGATTTTGTAATGATGATGATGGTGGAGCTGATGATTTTGTAATGATGATGATGATGGTGGAGCTGATGATTTTGTAATGATGATGATGATGGTGGAGCTGATGATTTTGTAATGATGATGGCGGAGCTGATGATTTTGTAATGATGATGATGGTGGAGCTGATGATTTTGTAATGATGATGATGATGGTGGAGCTGATGATTTTGTAATGATGATGATGATGATGATGATGATGATGATGATGATGATGATGATGATGATGATGATGATGATGGAGCTGATGATTTTGTAATGATGATGATTTTTTGATGATGATGATGATGATGATGATGATGATGATGATGTAATGATGATTGGGGGGCTTGCATTGTTCTTGATCGGCTTGCAATTAATGATTGTGGGGGGGGTTGCAATGAGGGGCTTACAATGATGATGGCAAGGGGGGCTTGCAATGAGGGGGTGATGATGGTGAGGTGGTGGGGCTTGCAATGATCATGATCGGTTTGCAATTAATGATTGTGAGGGGGGGCTTATAATGATGAAGGGGGAGGGTTGCAATGATCATGAGTGGCTTGTAATGGTGAGGGGGGAGGGCTTGAAATGATGGCTTGAAATGACAGTGGGGGGGAGCTTTCAATGATGGTGAGGCGGGCACTGATTGGGCTGCGCTAGCAAGCATTGATGGTCAAAGAAAGTTAGTGCTGGTATATTTGTTTTGTAGCGGTGTGTGTGTGTGTGTGTATATGTGTATGTATGTATATGTGTATATATATATATATATATATATATATATATATATATATATATATATAATGTGTATTTTACTAATAGCAATTTGGAATCCCTAGGAAAGAATGATGTCGAGAAAAAGAAAAGTTGACTCGGAGTGTAGGATATTCAAAGAACAGTGGACTTCTGATTACTTTTTCATGCAGTACAAGGAAAGAGCTGTGTGTCTGATATGCCAGAATGCAGTGTCTGTGTTCAAAGAATACAATTTGCGTCGACACTATCAAACTCAACATAAAGATAAATATGATTGTTTGGTCGGAGACGTGAGAAAAGATAAAATATTAAAACTGAAAAATACATTGACAACTCAGCAAAATACTTTTGTGAAGCAGAAGCAGCTAAATATTTCATCCATGCGAGCAAGTTTTCAAGTTGCCAAGCTAATAGCGTGCACTGGCAGACCATTCGTGGAGGGAGAATTTGTTAAAGAATGCCTTCTTTCTGTTGCCAAAGAGATGTGTCCAGAGAAGGCCGATTTATTTAGTACAGTGAGTCTTTCAGGACCTACAATTACACGAAGGATTGAAGAAATGGGAGACAATTTGCATCTGCATTTGCAAAACTCTGCAAAAAATCTTTCCTATTTTTCATTGGCACTCGACGAAAGCAATGATGTTCGTGATTCTGCACAACTTCTAATTTTTATTCGTGGGACGAATGACTATTTCGAAGTCACAGAAGAGCTTGCTGCACTGCAAAGCATCAAAGGAACAACTACAGGAGAGGATATCTTTGAAAAGGTTTACCAAACTGTGAATGGTTTGGAGCTGGACTGGGCTAAACTAGCCAGTGTGACAACTGATGGTGCTCCTAGCATGGTGGGGTCTAAGAAAGGAGTAATTGCTCGCATTAATCAAGAGATGGACAAACGCAACCATTCTCATCCAATAGCCATACACTGCCTCATCCACCAACAAGCGCTGTGTAGTAAATCACTGAAGTGGGACTCTGTTATGAAAATTGTGGTATCTTGTGTTAACTTCATTAGAGCTCATGCACTAAACCACAGACAATTTCAGGAATTTCTGTCTGAGCTAAATGTTGCCTATGGAGATGTTCTGTACCACACAGAAGTCCGTTGGCTGAGTCGAGGGAGAGTTTTGAAACGTTTCTATGACTTACTTCCACAGATTACAGCTTTTCTGCTTTCAAAAAACAAAGAAGTACCAGAGCTCAATGATGCAGAATGGAAATGGCACCTTGCCTTTCTGACAGATGTAACGGAGCTACTCAACAGTTTCAATGTGCAACTTCAAGGAAAGGGGAAGCTCATATGTGATATGCAATCACATGTGAAAGCATTTGAAGTTAAATTAGGCCTCCTCATCAAACAAGTGAAGGAGGAAAACTTCTGCCATCTCCCCACAACTCAAAACCTGTTAGCGGAAAAACCAATGGTTGCATTCCCAAACAAAACATGTGTGGATTCACTGGAAAAGTTGCAAAAGGAGTTCCAATGTAGATTTAAAGATCTTCATCTCCATGAACAGGACATACAGCTTTTCCGTAACCCATTTTCTATTGACATTGAAAATGTGGCTACAATTTACCAAATGGAATTGGCTGAACTGCAGACTTGTGACTCTCTGAAAGACGCATTCAAGTCAAGCAGCCTTCCTAATTTCTATGCATCTCTCCCCTCTGAGACATATCCTAATCTCAGGAACCATGCACTTAAAATGGCAACTATCTTTGGCAGCACTTATGTCTGTGAACAGACTTTTTCCAGAATGAAACATTTGAAATCTCCAACCAGATCTAGACTAACTGACGCACACTTGCATCACTTGTTACGACTAGCAGTGACAAATATGGAACCGGACATTGACCATCTCATTAGCCAAAAGAAGGCCCATAGTTCCCATTGAAATACTGTTAAGTTTGTTGGTTTAACTTTACTTGTCATTCATTTTAAATATTGTATTTGTTCCCATTTTGTTTTTTTCACTTCAAAATAAATTGTTCATAGTTTTTTTATAGTCCGGCCCTCTAACGGTCTGAGGGACAGTGAACCGGCCCCCTGTTTAAAAAGTTTGAGGACCCCTGCTTTACACCCTCATATTATGATTGACACTTTAGATGTATGAAATGACATGTATGCACTCTGTTACAATAAAGTTGATTGGAAAGGGGAAGAAAAGGGGGAAAAAAGAAAAAAAATTAGAAAAAGAAAAAACTCCACTACTGAATCCAGCTATACTAAGTGTTACATTTTCTATGCTAGAATTCATGTACAAATGCTAGTATGATTGTACGACTGTTACGGTACTTTTGATTATGTGTTTGGGGGAGGGGGGATTATGGTGTGGGGGTTGTTTTTCAGGGGTTGGGCTTGGCCCCTTAGTTCCAGTGAAGGGAACTCTTAAGGCGTCAGCATACCAAGACATTTTGGACAATTTCATGCTCCCAACTTTGTGGGAACGGCCCTTCCTGTTCTCAACATGACTAAACACCAGTGCACAAAGCAAGCTTTATAAAGACATGGATGAGCAATTTTGGGGTGGAGGAACTTGACTAGCTTGCACAGAGTCCTGACCTCAACCCGATGGAACACCTTTGGGATGAATTAGAGTGGAGACTTTAAGCCAGGCCTTCTCATCCAACATCGGTGCCTGACCTCACAAATGCTCTTCTGGAAGGATGGTCAAACATTCCCATAGACACCCTCCTAAACCTTGTGGACGGCCTTCCCAGAAGAGTTGAAGCTGGTATAGCTGCAAAGGGCGGGGCCAACTACGAAAGAGAGACTGGGAGAGAGAGAGAGAGAGAGAGAGAGACTGGGAGAGTGGGAGAGAGAGAGAGAGAGAGACTGGGAGAGAGAGAGAGACTGGGAGAGAGAGAGAGACTGGGAGAGAGAGAGAGACTGGGAGAGAGAGAGAGACTGGGAAAGAGATAGAGGGGGAGAGAGGAAGAGGGAGAGAGTGACAGAGACTGGGAGAGAGAGAATGGGACTGTGAGAGAGAGATTGGGGGACAGGGATTTTAATGATGCTTAAAGTGAAAAAAAATTGAAAAATTCATTTAAATATCGTACATGCTGGGTGTCTATAGTATGCCTGTGAAGTGGTGTGTGTTTCCTGTGTTTAGAACTGTGCCTGCACAAAATTATATTACTATAAGAAAAAAGTAATTTAAAACTGCTTGCGGATTTAAAGCGGTTCTCCACCCTAAAGTGAAGTCGCGCTGATCGGCACCCTCCCCCCTCCGGTGTCACATTTGACACCTTTCAGGGGGGTGCAGATACCTGTCTAAAGACAGGTATTTGCACCCACTTCCGGCCCGGCATTCACGGGCAAAAGACGGGCATTGCGTCACATCCCGTCACCCCCCCGTTGTGTGCTGGAAACACTCGGCTCCCAGCACACAGCGGGAGCCAATCGGCGGGCGCAGCGCGACTCGCGCATGCGCCATAGGGAACCGGGCAGTGAAGCCGGAGCGCTTCACTTCCTGGTTCCCTCAGCGTGGATGGAGGGGGGAGCAGCAGGGTGACGAGCGATCGCTCGTCCTCTGCTGCGGACGCCGCTGGACTCCAGGACAGGTAAGTGTCCTAATATTAAAAGTCAGCAGCTGCAGTATTTGTAGCTGCTGGCTTTTAATATTTTTTTTGGGCGGAACATCCGCTTTAATGTAATGTCTGGTCCCTGCAATATGGATGAAAATCATTGAGAAAAATAGTATGGGTCCCCCCCCCCTCCCCCCCAGGTCATTACCAGCCCCTTTGGCCCTATATACTTTGAACAGCAGTATACAGGCGGTGCAAACAAGACAGATACTGTGGGTTTGTTCTTAAGTAGAATCTGTTTGTAATTTTGAACTGGTACTTTTTTTAAAGTGTAACTCCAGCCATAAAATCTATTTTTAAGCTTTTCTGAAAACAGAGAAGGGTTATCACCCCTGTAACATTTGTTTTGCTGTCTGTGCGCATCTGTTCAGAAGATTTCACCTCACTTTCTGTCCCAATGACAAATGATTTTTGAAAATGTTGTGTTTTTTAGTGAAACAAGGATTGGTGATAAAGCATCAGTGGACAGGAGACACTTCTTACAGAAGAGACTCTCCCTTCCTAGGGGTAGATTTCCTCTCACTTCCTGTTGTCTCCTTCCGTTTGCAAGTAGGAGTCGTTTGTAAGTTGGATGTTTGAAAGTAGGGGCCTGCCGTATATACTCTGCATAAATTTGGGCCCTAGGTGTTGGTGTTGCCACAACACTGTAAGCCCTCACAGTTAGTCTTGGTGGGCGCTGGAACGCCCTGCTGTGTGAACTATTGTATCAAGAATTGTAATTGCATGCCATTGTTGAACAGTGGTAGAACAATTGGGCCTTTGTTGGTGCTGGTGCCACAAACATTGTAAGTCCTCACAGTTACTCTTGGTGGGCACAGGAATGGGCCCTGCTGTGAAATATTAGATCAATAATTGTAATCACATGCCCCTGTTGAACAGGGGCAGAAAAATTGGTCCTTAGGCACTGGTGCCACAACACTGAAAGCCCTCACAGTTACTCTTGGTGGGCGCAGTGAGAATACTTTCTGGTCAGCCACTGCCTGTGGTATTAATATGACAACAACAGCAATTGTATTCACGTAGCTTTAGGTGCACACTGTGCAGAGGACACAGTACACCAAGTGAGAATACTTGCTGATCCCTGTGTTAGGCTGAGAGGACTGTTTACCATATGCCAATCTGTACATCTCGCTACAAGCCTGTTATAGAGTGGTGCACTGTCGCACCTGCAGTATGCGAGTACCCCGAAAAGGGATGTCTCTTTTTATCTAAATAAATATTGTTAAAACGTTAATTGCACCATCCGGCTTTTTTCTTATATGATCTGGAGCTGCCTGCCAATGAACCAGGAACCCAGGATTATCCATTAGAACCCAGGTGTGGTTCATAAGCGTTCACAAACCAAGCTTAGTTGCAAGGTCGCACGCTCCAAGGTGAGCGTCCATTACCATAGGGGAGCACCTGTGTGACTACACTTTGGCATGACTTTTGGATCACTCACTGGACCGTGTGTTGCTGTATGAACTGTATTATACATCACCCTTGGATTTCTGCTATTGATTACATGCACTAAAGCACTGTGGGATTTTTTATTCATTTTTTATCCACACTGAAGCACTTTAAAATACTTTTTATATGGACTTGTGTGTCATTTTTAAGGATTGGACTGTTTAACACTATTATTTATTATGCATGTCTATGCACTTATGTACCTTAATGTGATGCAATTTTTTGAATCGTGCGATTTCTTTTTTTTACATTATTTATATATATTTACTTGTACTTTTTGTTTGCACATATCTACATCACTTACCGGACACATATCCCCCTTGCTTTGTATAGTGGTGTGTGCACTATCATTTCATTAGCGCTGCGTTTTGTTCATTTTCAGTTAAAGCACACTGCTCTCTTCTCTCACAGAATGGCTGAAATAGTTAATAATTTACATGTATTTCCTGCATTGTGGACATTTTGGGAGGGTCTCCTGAGGTTCTCTTTAACCACTTAAAGACCGCCTAACGCCGATATACGTCGGCAGAATGGCACGGCTGGGCACAATCGTGTACCTGTACGTGATTGTTAAAAGCCCAGCCGGGGGTCGCGGTCATTGCTGTGAAAATGACAATGGTCCCAAAAATCTATCAAAATTGTCCCATGTGTCCGCCATAATGTCGCAGTCACGAAAAAAATCACTGATCGCCGCCATTAGTAGTAAAAAAAAAATAAAAAATAATAAAAATGCAATAAAACTATCCCCTTTTTTGTAAACGCTATAAATTTTGCGCAAACCAATCGATAAACGCTTATTGCGATTTTGTTTTTTACGAAAAATAGTTAGAATATGTATCGGCCTAAACTGAGGAAAACAAGTTTTTTTTATATATTTTTGGGGGATATCTATTATAGCAACAAGTAAAAAATTATTGCATTTTTTTTTTAAATTGTCGTTTTTATTTTTGTTTATAGCACAAAAAATAAAAACAGCAGAGGTGATCAAATACCACCAAAAGAAAGCTCTATTTGTGGGGAAAAAAAGGACGCCAATTTTGTTTGGGAGCCACGTCGCATGACCGCGCAATTGTCAGTTTAAGTGACGCCGTGCCGAATCGCAAAAAAGGGGCCTGGTCCTTTACCTGCATTTTGGTCCGGGTCTTAAGTGGTTAAAAAAGTTTCTAACCTCAACTGCTGTTAAACTCATTATGTAAAAGCTGTTAAATGGATGTTTTTCACTGTCACTTTATCAGCTGTCAGCTTCCAGTGTTCAGAAGAGGTTTTTAAACGCCCTGTGTACATGAGGCCTAAGAGGCAGGAAAAAAACCCTCTTCGGATTCGCATTTCTGATTGGAGCTTTCTGGCAGAAAAAATGCAAAACTCTCCTAAACTTTGTATAATAAACTCTCTATATGAAAGTTTTTTTTTCTGCCAAGGGAAATTAATTTTTTTTAAGCCCAGTGTGTATGGAGCCTAAATATGGAATTTGATGACATTCTCATATTTCTATATTATTTATGTGGTTTAGATATAAAAAAACTGTCCCAGAATATTATTGTCTCAGTCAGTCCTGTTATACTCACACTAATTCCTCTATCCGGCTTGTTGTCAGAGCTTCCATCAGATCCCTGAAATGAGGACCCTCCAGATTGTTCCCACCTAGGTTGAGTGTCCTCAGTATCCGGTTATTTCTTATTACAGATGCCAGGTGGGGGCAGGAACTGTCTGTCAGGTGATTACGGGACAATCTGTAGATGAAGAGAAGAATGTTACCAGAAGAAAATGAATTTCTCCCCCAGGAATGAATGGAACTATTCTCTACATGTGTGTAAAGGCAGGTGTCCCAATACTTTTGGTAATAAAGTGTAACAGTCCAGGATTAGATATTTAGGCTCCATGCACACTAGCTTAAAAAATGTTGCTTCTACAGGAGTTTTGTGTTCTGCCTGTATTAGCAGCTCCATGTTCTATATGTCCATACACATTGGGACGTTAAGAGGCATATTTTGAGTTTAACAATTATAGGCAGAAAAAAACCCTTCTGGTTCGTGTTTCTGATTAAAGCTTGGAGGCAGAAAAAAAGTAAAACTCCTAAACTCGTCTAAACTTTGTACAAAAAATGCTCTATATGAGAATTTTTTACTCTTGAGAGAACAGACTTTTTTAAGCCCAGTGTGCATGGAGCCTAAAGATGGAATTTGATGACATTCTCATATTTCTATATTATTTATGTGGTTTAGATATAAAACTGTATCAGAATATTATTGTCTCAGTCAGTCCTGTTACACTCACGCTAATTCCTCTATCCGGCTTGTTGTCAGAGCTTCCATCAGATCCCTGAAATGAGGACCCCCCAGATTGTTAGTAGACAGGTTTAGTCTCCTCAGTGTCTGGTTATTTCTTATTCCAGATGCCAGGTGGGGGCAGGAACTGTCTGTCAGGTGACAATAGGACAATCTGTAGAAGAAGAGAAGAATGTTACCAGAAGAAAATGAATTTCTCCCCCAGGAATGAATGGAACTATTCTCTACATGACTGCATGACTAGCAGGATGCGTTCCAACTACCCGGCAGAAGTGAACGGCTCCTGTCAGTTTGTGTGTCAAGCCTCTCTTCTATGCATTTCATGCTCTGCGTGTGTCATCGCGTTTCTGATTGGAGCTTTCAGTTTTTTTAAGCCCATTGTGCATGGAGCCTAAAGATGGAATATTTTTTCGTTTAGATCATTTTATTAAATTTTAAGTTTAAATATTTTTATTGGAAGAAAAAGATTACGTATATAACAGAGGTAATAGTGCATAACAGTGTAAGTAGCCAAAATTCCCAGTATCAGAAGCAATGCAGGTATAACAATAAATGCATATGGGAAACTTCAGAACATAGAATAGTAATTAGCTAACTCAAGAGGTAAGGTCAGGACTGTCTGGGTACCCTACAGGCAGGTAAAATCTCAAGGACCCTCTATCTCTCCAAGCGGGGTTGGCCCCCAAACCTGTCTCACTAAAACGAGAATATTAACAAATTGAAACATACAAATCTCCCTGTGGGTGTCTGCCGGTCTACTCGAGGGGCTCCACTCATGCCATTGGGAACCAGTGGATATGCGCTGTGCCCCCCAGGAGCCTGCATCCCACCCCTAACCCACGCTGGCCATTGGCCCCCCGGTAAAGGCTCAAACGGAGCCCACCAGAACCATGATCGGCGCTAGGGAGGCATACTATCAACTGTGCAATATAACAGGAGACCAAACCCAGACAGTCTATCTTACAACTACTACTAAACCCCCTTCAGGGGAGGCGATAGGTCTTGCCTAACGTGAAGGGAAAATGGGACCAGGGTGTCCCTGAAAGGAAAGAGGAAAAATGTGGGAGAGGAGAAAAGAGATGTGAGGAGATATGTTCAAGAAGGGATAGGAGTGTTCGAGATTCCAGGCGGAACTCCAGAAAGGAGAGATATATTGCAGGACGTAGCCCAAAGTTCCCACCTGGCATTAAATCTCTCAATTTGGTCAGTCAACTGTGCTACTATTTGTTCTTGAACCATTATCCAAGAGACTTTTCTCCTGAACCCTTGGAAGGAAACCGTGGTTTTATTCCAGGCCTTGGCTATTGTTATTTTGGCTCCTAATAAAATGAAAAAAAAAAAGTGCCTGGGAGTGTTTAGTTAGGTCAGGGATAAAATGATTTAGTAGTGCTATGCTGGGGTTAGGAGTCACCGTCACCTTTGTCAAGAAGCTAATGGTACAGAAGACTTTCTACCAGAAGGATCTAATGCGAGGACAGGACCACCATATGTGGAGCATAGAGCCCTCCAGCTCACATCCCCTAAAACATAGTGGCGAGGTCCCTGGATTGATCCTTGCCAGCCTGGAAGGAACAAAAATACCACCTAATCAATACTTTTAGACTTGCTTTAATGAGGGAAATGTTGAGAATACCTTTTGTAAGCTCGATTTGATGAGTGGAACCAGTCCGCGGTGGTCCACGTGCTGCACGTGTCCTCCCAGGCCCAAGCATTGGTTGGCTTATCTAAATTAGTCGCTAGAGCTGTACATATCAATGAAATACCTCCCCTCTGATCCGCTGTGTTTGAGCACAAATGTTCATAGTGGGTTATTGTGGGGGGTACTGTTTTGTTGGTCCAGATGGAGTGTAGGAAATGAGAGATTTGGCAGAATCGAAATAGTTCCCAATCGAGCATTTCTAGTTTCTTCCTGCAGTGTGATAAGGAAAGTGGACCCGCGGGAGAGAGGAAGTGACCAATCCGGCAGCGGCCCCATCTGTCCACCATCGAAACACCTCAATGTTCAGCCCCTGTGAGAATTCAGCATTATGAAATAAATGTGCTAGTGGCTTCAGGGAGGATATCAAGGTGCGTTGTACATAAAACTTGGAGCAAAGGGCAATGGAGTGAGGGAGAGTGGGGGACATTATAGCTGGCCTATGTTTGGGGTCGCACCAAAGAAGGTAATCATTGGTATTCAAGGGGATAGCTTGTCTTTTCATTGAGAGCCAATCAGGTTTCGGGCCCCTAGAGAAAACCATTGAAATTTGCGTAACTTGTGCTGCCTGATAGTACCCTCATAGATTTGGAAGACCCAGGCTGCCCTGTGATTTCAGGCGGAAAGGATTCCTGTGGGGCATCTATATACTTTATTACCCCAAACAACGCAAACTTTATCCGACTGGAATTTACCGAGGAATTGTTTCCTAATCAGGATTGTGAGAGAGCGAAATAAGTACAAAAGACGGTGGATTTATGGATTTATGTAACATAGGGTGGTAGTTTGCTTGAAAAAGGTTATTGATGTCTGGCGTTTGGTTTGATTCCTAGGTATGGAATTGCCGTTACTTGAAAGTTGTTTAAGCAGATCCGGAGGGACAGTTATGTTTAATGCTATTGATTTGTTCATATTAACCCGCAAGCCAGAAACCTCACTAAAAACTCGTAATATCTTATGTACCATAGGGGTGGAAGTTTGGTCCCACAAGTCACCCCCTTAATGTCAGGATTCGATCTCAGTGCTATGGCCAATGTTTTGATGGCCATCGCAAAGAGGAGGGGGAGAGTGGGCATCCCTGTCTGGTTCCCCTGCCTATGGAGAAGGAGTCAGAGTATCCGCCTATCAGGTGTTCCTGCGTAGTGGGGTTGGAATAAAGCGATTTGATTAGGTTTTGGAAATTCGGGCCAAAGCCCCATCTCCCCAGGATATCAGACAGGTATACCCAATCTACTGAATCAAAGGCCTTGTGGAGGTCTATCGAGAGTAAAAAAAACTTTTGAGGGGGTCCCCCATCCCACTGAGATTTGAGAAGTGTAATAACGTTAATGGTCCTTCTAATCTGGTCTGGGCGCAGTGTCTCCCAGGGATGAAGCCCACCTGATCATCGTGGATGTATGACGAGATGAAACTTGCCACTCTATTTGCAAGGATTTTGGTCATGATTTTATTATCGTTATTAATAAGCGAGATAGGACGATAGTTACCTACCTTGCTTGTGTCCTTGCCCGGTTTGGGTATTACTGAGATTAGGGATGAGCTTCGAGTTTTTAAAACTTTTTTTTTGCATTGATACATGTTTCCTGTATCAATGCAACATTGCCTGTTCGGCGAACAACGAACAATTAGGGGTGTTCGCGGCAAATTCGAAAAGCCGCGGAACACCCTTTTAAAGTCTATGGGAGAAATCTAAAGTGTTAATTTTAAAGGCTAATATGCAATTTATTGTCCTAAAAAGTGTTTTGGGACATGGGTCCTTTCCCAGGAAACATGTATCAATGCAAAAAAAAAGTTTTAAAAACGGCCGTTTTTTCAGGAGCAGTGAATTTAATAATGCTAAAAGTGAAACAATAAAAGTGTAATATTACTTTAAATTTCGTACCTAGGGGGGGTGTAAAGTTAGCATGTGAAATAGCGCATGTTTCCCGTACATAGAACTGTCCCTGCACAAAGTGTCATTTCTGAAAGAAAAAAAGGCATTTAAAATGGCTTTGCGGCTCTAATGAATTGTCTGCTCTGGCAATTACAGAGATGATTCATTCATAAAGAATTGTTCGTTGTTCGCCGTGTTCGCTGATCATCCGACGCTGGAGAGATCATCCATCGCAGGATAGAAGACAACGTTGGAGCGGGCCGGGCCGAGAGTGGATTCACATCGCTGGATTTTTTTTATTTTATTAATAAAGGATTTTTTCTACGGTGTCAGTGTGTTTTTTTTAAACTCTTTACACTTCCTTCGTGAAATGGTAGGGGTACAGTGAACCCCATTACCAATTCACATAGGGGGGGCAGGATCTGGGGGTCCCCTTTGTTAAAGGGATCTTCCAGATTCTGATAAGCCCCCCGCCCGCAGACCCCCACAACCACCGGGCAAGGGTTGTGGGGATGAGGCCCTTGTCCCCATCAACATGGGGACATCCTCCCCATGTTGAGGGCATGTGGCCTGGTGCAATTCAGGAGAGGGGGGGCCGCACTCTGTCCCCCCCTCTTTTCTGCGGCCGGCCAGGTTAACGTGCTCGGATAAGGGTCTGGTGTGTTTTTTTAGGGGGACTCCATGCCATTTTTTTTTTAATTTGGGGTGGAGTTCCCCTTAAAACCCACACCAGACCTGAAGGGCCTGGTATGGATATTTGCGGGGAACCCTACGTCTTCTTTTTTTTTTTTTTTTTAACGGCGGGGTTCCCCTTAATATCCATTCCAGACCTGAAGGGCCTGGTAATTTAATTTGGGGGAACCCCATACATTTTTTTTTCTTTATGAATGAATCATCTCTGTAATTGCCAGAGCCGACAATTCATTAGAACCGCAAAGCCGGTTTTAAATGCCTTTTTTTCTTTCAGAAATGACACTTTGTGCAGGGACAGTTCTATGTACGGGAAATATGCGCTATTTCACATGCTGACTGACATGGATCCCCCAATGCCACCCTAATTTTTGGGAATGCTAGAGAGTATTGTTTAGGACTCAGCTTCACAGCCAGTCTTAAACCAATCCTGCCTCTTTTGGGAGTAGACCTGAGGTGCTGTTCAGCAGCTGTCATCAGAGTCAAGTTAAGGAGAGCCCGGGCTTTTTCAAGGCTTGCTAGAGATTTGGGAGTGGGGTGGCGCTTGTGTGCTTTAGCTAATGAGCGAAAGTCCGTCGTAAGCTTTAGTGTGTCTGCCCTGTGTTCTGCCCTAAGTTTTGACAACATCTGTATGAGTTTCCCCCTAATGACCGACTTATGCGCTGCCCAGATGGTAGATGGAGATACCTCACTTGTCGCATTAATAAGAAAATATTCTTTAATGGCTTCCTCTAGTAAGGAGCATTGTATCGGATCGCTCAAAAGGGACTCCTGCAAACTCCAGCGAGGGGGAACTTTAGACCCTGAGGATCTTTGCGTGATCAGAGTAACCATGGAGTGGTCTGAAAGGGGGGAATCTACAATCTCGGACCATCTGATTAGAGGGATCGTTGAGAAGCGAGAGAAAATGTGGTCTATCCTGGCATAGGAGTTGTGAGGGGCTGAAAAGTGGGTATAGTCCTCGTTTGCGGGTTGACCTCTCTCTCCAAATGTCAATCAATCCTGCGGAATTAAGCAGTTTAGCTATTTTAGCACTCTGTTTGGAAGGGCGCTTGGGTTTTGATATTCCCCCTGAACAGATTTGTCAAGAGAGAAGTTGAAGGTGGTGTTAGAGTCTCTGCCGATTAAATACCGTCCCCTTAAGATGTGCTTGCAGTTTGTGTAGCAAGGAGTCAAAAAAGAGTCTCTGCCCCTTTTTGGGGGTATAGTAAGAAACAAAAGTGTATAGCTCCCCATCAATGTGGCCAGATACCAGAACGTAGCGTCCCTGGGGGTCAACTATAGTCTCCAGTTGAGAGAGATTAATGTGTTTAGCAAAACAGATGGCCACCCCTTTTGTTTTGTTGTCCGCTGATGCTAAAAAAATGAGGGTAACGCTGATGAAGGAATGTGGGTTTGAATGTGGACGGGAAGTGGGTCTCTTGTAGCAAGAGAATGTCTGCATGCATGGTGTGGTAGAGCTGGAAGAGTTTCCTGCGTTTGATGGGGGAGTTAAGGCCCTGAGTGTTATGAGAGATAATTTTGAGGGAGGGTGTGGAATGATGTGCATTAGTTTCATCTCCTCTGATCCATACCTATGCGAGAGATCTGTAGCTTACCTTTTCTGTGGGAGAGGTACACACAAGGAAGCCCGGAGAGCAGAAGTAGTGCTGACCTGGGACGGGAGGCCAGAGACAGCCATGAAACCTGTGAGCACTCCAATGAACGTTGGCAAGGAGAAAAAGAAAATGGGTGAAAAAGGAGAAGAAGAAAGAGAAGGGGGTAACATTATTATAAACCTGATACAAAATTCTTACAGTCGTAAAGAAATACCAACAACTCTGAACCCGGTGGGGCCCCAGACCCCCTCCCACACCTGGGGCGGGATGGACTAGCCATCTCCTACCCCTAAACCTTAGAGGTCTGGAATGCCCTTACTGCAGGGAAACTGGGTTGGAACCTAGGAGCACCAACAATGCTTCCGGTTCCTATTGAGATGCACTGGGTCCACCACGGTCCCACCACCATACAACAAACTTAACTTAAGGCGTTCAAGGAGCCTATGATGTCTATAAAACAGAGCGCCCCGATGTGAAAAATAACTTATTCAAACTACGTCACTGAGTGCCCTTCCCAGACCCTGCTGGTGCCCCATAGTCCCCGCCCAAAGGGCTGGAGAATCAGGGGGCAAGCAGACACTGTTCGGGGTGTGATCTAATATCAGTAGCTCAGAACTTGGAAGAAATCCCTGAGCAATGTATGAGTATTCCTCTGTCCAGCCTGAGTTGTTGACTATACTGGCTATGCAGAGGAATAGGTTAGAGAAAAACACGAACAAGAAACGTTACAGCCTCAATACCACTCTATCAGCCATCATGTGATATGAACTTAAGTCCCCAACGAGGGATGAATGACAAACATTAGAGGATGCCTATAACAGGCCGATTGCCAACTGTGTAGGCTCCCAGAGGAGAGAAGGGGCTAGTAATTCCCACCCTATCCCCATGTCCAAGTCAAATGCCCCAAGCCTGCAATGAAGGAAGGTTAAACATCCACTGAGTCAATGCAAGAGATGAGTCAGTGCTAACATGGGCGTTTTTTCTGAACTGTATATGGGGAAAGGTCGGTGAAAATCTGAATTTTGTGTCCATGCAAAGTGAGGTTGTCAGAGATCCTGGACTTCCTTCTCACCTCCTCCTTAACTGAATAATAGTAAGGTTTCACAATGATGTCTCAGGGGAGACCATCTGTGCATGGAGGTTGGAGGGCTCTGTGAGCTCTATCCAGCTCAAGGCGGTGCTCAGCAATATCTGGAATAAGGCCTTTTATGAGTGATTTCACGGCTGCTTGCACCTCTCTCAGATTCTGGGAGCCCCTTAATCCTAACGTTATAGCGTCTCAATCTGTTCTCGAGGTCATCGATCTTTGCAAAATCTGTTATCAGTTGATCCTGTACATCTTGCAGCCTGGCAGAGTTCTGGTTAATCCGCACCACAACTTTTTACTCTATTGTGTCCATCCTCATCACTATTTGCTGTAGGTCAGCATGGATGGATGAGGTGATCTGTGCTGCATTCAATGCTAAGCTTTTAGAGAGCATCTGTGCAAAAGCTGCCATCATAGAGGGGAAGTTAGTGGGGGTGGGAGTAGCGTCATTTGCTTCACTAACAGTCAGAAGCAGGCCTGTGTGAGGATCCATCATTGGGGTAGTGGGGATGCCACAGCCCATCCTACCCAGCAAAGATTCAGTGAAAGCAGGCGATGTGGCCAGGGGCAGAGGAGGATAGTCTGTACTTGGGGGTGGTGGAGGGATCAAGTCCTGGTCCGCGATGGAGTCCTCTGTGACTTCTGTAGTGAGAGAGCCTCATGGAGCCGCTGCCATCTTAACATAGCTGAAGGGGCCAGGAGCCGTTGACATCTGGCGTGACAGATCTCTCCTGGCTTGCAGTACTGACATCCACGGGTTTCAGGGGTTCACCTGCTCTAATAACCCGGTGAGAGGACTGGGGGAGCGCTCTGTAAGTGCCAGTGGCCATCTTGGGAGCTGCCACGCATGCGCCTCCTCATTCTCATATTTCTATATTATTTATGTGGTTTACATATAAAACTGTCCCAGAATATTATTGTCTCAGTCAGTCCTGTTATACTCACACCAATTCTTCTATCCGGCTTGTTGTCAGAGCTTCCATCAGATCCCTGAAATGAGGACCCTCCAGATTGTTCTCAGACAGGCCCAGCCTGCTCAGTGTCTGGTTATTTCTTATTCCAGATGCCAGGTGGGGGCAGGAACTGTCTGTCAGGTGATCATTGTTCAATCTGTAGAAGAAGAGAAGAATGTTACAAGAATAAAATGAATTTCTCCCCCAGGAATGAATGGAACTATTCTCTACATGAATGGAACTAATTTCTATTTATTGGAATCATTTATATGAGATCACTTTATAAAACATGATCGATCTTCTACACTATTGGAGGTTTTCTCTTTTTGTGGATCCCAATTACTAAATGTGACATGAGAAGTGGATGAGGTGGTGTGATCCATTCATTATTCCTGTATGGGGATTGGACCATACACACTCACACTGACCAATAGGCTTTCACCTCCTACCTTCTGCTAAGTCTTGGATTCAGTTGTGGGGATTCACTTTGATGGTCACAGAAGTCTCACTCATGTTGTGGAAACTTCATTGACTAAAAGTGACACCATTGTACTTTGGGATTCCCTTTAAACATCATGGTGGAGGATTTGATCTTATGGTGTGGAGAAGATTTTATTATTACCGTTCTTTATTTGGACCTTTTTTGAAAATTTGTAAGAATATTGCTGCACTAATTTTATATATGATGATTATAAATTCTCTTCATTAGTTATCAGTGAAATATTCTCCATACCATTGTTATATATACACTTATAGGGTGGTTTGTGAAGAGGAGTCTCACTTTTATTGTTATATTTTCACATTTATATTGTGTGAATGTTCTATACTAGTGCTGCAGTCTTCTATATTATACTAGATGTGATAACTCCACCAATAGTGATCAGATAGAACAATTACATTCACTACAAAAATACACTTTCATACATGTAAGGAAGGGCAGATCTCCTGCAACCTATTCACAGCTACTTCTATCTATATAACATATAATTTGCAACAAATACATAAGCATGAAGAGCAACAAAGTCATCTTATAAAAAGTACAAACATCAAGAGAGTTCATACATGTGAAAAAGTGGATTTCCTACAACCCATTCACCACTACTTTCACCTCCAATCGCCATACAGTGACTTGTGCAGTAAGACCCCTTTCACACTGCAAAGGTTTAAGTCAGGGCACTGGCTGGGCCATTCAAGAACAGTCACTGGAGTTGTTGTGAAGCCACTCCATTATTTTAGCTGTGTGCTTAGGGTCATTGTCTTGTTGGAAGTAAACCTTCAGCCCAGTCTGAGGTCCACTCTGGAGAAGGTTTTCGTCCAGGATATCCCTGTACTTGGCCACATTCATCTTTTCCTCAATTGCAATCAGTTGCCCTGTCCCTGCAGCTGAAAAACACCCCCACAGCATGATGCTGCCACCACCATGCTTTACTGTTGGGACTGTATTGGACAGGTGATGAGCAGTGCCTGGTTTTCTCCACACAGCGCTTAGAATTAGGCCAAAAAGTTCTATCTTGGTCTCATCAGACCAGAGAATCTTATTTCTCACCATCTTGGAGTCCTGCAGTTTTTTTTTTAGCAAACTCCATGCGGGCTTTCATGCGTCTTGCACTGAGGAGAGGCTTCTGTCAGGCCACTCTGCCATAAAGCCCAGACTGGTGGAGGGCTGCAGTGATGGTTGACTTTCTACAACTTTCTCCCATCTCCCGACTGCATCTCTGGAGCTCAGCCACAGTAATCTTTGGGTTCTTCTTTACCTCTCTCACCAAGGCTCTTCTCCCCGATAGCTCAGTTTGGCCGGACGGCCAGCTCTAGGAAGGGTTCTGGTCATCCCAAACGTCTTCCATTTAAGGATTGTGGAGCCCAATGTGCTCTGTACATGTGCAAGAAAAGAAAATTCATGGAGAGAAAAGAATATTCCCGGCCACGAAAATTATATAGCAACATGAAGGCTTGGTCGGCCGAACTTCGAAAATGAATGGTGGCATCAGATCACAAAAAAATGAACTTTCTGATTTTGAAAAGAACATTTTTTGAAATTCGACCGTGTATGGCCTGCTTTACAACCCTTAGCTAATTACGTGAGGTTTATTTTCCCAATACATACATTTGAAGAAAGAGCCACAGTGTCTGAATAACTTGACACATGTTTTGACAGTTTTTGACAACTAATGTTTTATGAAGCTTAAATCACAGGGTATCGTAAATTGTCTTTGACTCAAATGGAAATATTAGAAATTATTTCTAATACGCTACTGCCCTCTGGTGGTAAAAATACTTAATTATTCAAGATGGTGTCTACTTGGTTGTCCTGGTAACCTAAAAAACATAGCATTATATGACATCATCAATTACATAGCTGTGACACACACACACACATCTTGGGTATGTTAAAAAGGTGTTACACAAAGCTCAGAGCATCTCTCTCGGGGGGAATGCGAGCTGAAGGAAGAAAGAGCGAGCTCTGGAGAAAGGAGAGCTAAAGGGATCTCTCTCGGGCTGAAAGAGGAGATCTTTAAACGCAAACATGTAGGGGGTTAGAAAGAGTCTTATGGGACTCATCACCTCAAGGGAAGCTTCTCAGACAGACAGAACCTGGTAAAGTATAAATCTTTTAGTTTTACCTTTTTGGTAATTGAATTGTTTTTGCATACACATAACTAAAACCATTTAAATATATATGGCAAAGCAATTTGGAGTTATATTATTTTTAACTGCAGTATGAAATAATTACGGTATATTCCAAATATTAAAAAAGACATGCAGTTTTGTCTGTCTTTATAAAGCTAAAGCTAAGTTTGTACAATAGTTTTATTATGATAGATGTATAAAATGGATTCATCCTAAATTTAACATAAGTCTTGGTGATTTATCAAGCTGTGCATAATATGACTTTTTGTCTGTGCATGCTTAAGGCCCCGTACACACGGTCGGCTTGGTCCGATGAGAATGAACCGAAGTTAATTTTCATCGGACCAAACCGACCGTGTGTATAGGCCATCGGTCTGGTTTCCTTCGGTCCAAAATTTCTAAACATGCTTCAAAACCGAACCGATTGACCGCTGCCCCATCGGACCAAACCGATGGTTAGTACAGAAAAGCATCGGTTCAAAACCCGCACATGCTCAGAATCAAGTCGACGCATGCTTGGAAGCATTGAACTTCGTTTTATTCAGCACGTGGTGTGTTTGACGTCACCGCGTTCTGACCTGATCGGATTTTGGACTGATGGTGTGTACACATATCAGGCCGTACGGCCACTTCAGAGGTGAACCGATGAAAACGGTCCGACGGGCCAGTCTCATCGGTTTGGTCCGACCGTGTGTACGGGGCCTAAGAGTGTAAGTGAGAAGGTCTGTTTGTTTTGAGAAGAGATTACACCGTAGCTAAGATAAATTCTTTACTAGTCCGTGGAGTCATGGAAGCCACTCAAAAAGTCAGATGGAGCATACACACGTTCGGGATTCCTGACGAAAAGCTCTCATCGCAGTTTTTCCGACGGGAAACCCGACGTGTGTACGGGGCATCAGATTAAATATCAAATAAATGGATGGACCAGTCCTGACAGCAGCAATTAAATGTGGGATAGAACATAAAAACAATAGAAAAGAAAAATTGCGCTAATTGAATGTCCAATGATTTTGCTAAACACAGTCTTGTACAGATGTTTAACTTATTGATGCAACACCCAGTGATTGGATCATAAGCAGGTGAACCATCACCATATAGAGAACCTGCTTACCAGATGGTAAGCAGATGGCTTAAACCCAGCCCAGGCCTTTATCCTTGTAGGTGACCTCAGCGGTCACAGATGGGTGATGATGAACCCAACAAAACTAAATGATAGACTCCTGGACATCATGGGCTCTGTAGGATTGTATATTGTTTGATCCAAAAACAAAAAAGGAAGACCATAGCGTGTTATCATCTAACTTAGATGTTAACACATATGGTTGAACTTAGAATAAAAAAACAAATACATCAAAATGCAAGGACAAAAACACCCAGTGACTGAATCGTGGACAAGTGCACCACCACCGCACATATATCCTGCTTACCAAATAGTGAGCCAAAGCATGCGAATGGCTAAACCCAGCCAGGGCCTTTACTTTGCAGAAATATCACAGCTGCTGTACAAGTGTTGGTAAGACTCCCGGGTGAATGACCATAGACTCCGTATGTTCCGTGGGGTGGTAGCAGCAATATGGGAGTTAGCACGCTGAGGACTGGTTTTCTCAGCCATGAGCTTGGCTTGCTATTTGGTAAGCAGGATATCTGTGTGGTGGTGGTGCACTTGTCCACAATTCAGTCACTGGGTGTTAGATATAAAACTGTCCCAGAATATTATTGTCTCAGCGGCAAGGTTGTGTTATACTCACTGTAATTTCTCTATCTGGCTTGTTGTCAGAGCTTCCATCAGATCCCTGAAATGAGGACCCTCCAGATTGTTCCCACCCAGGTTCAGTATCCTCAGTGTCTGGTTATTTCTTATTCCAGATGCCAGGTGGGGGGAGGAACTGTCTTTCAGCTGATTATCATACAATCTGTAGAAGAAGAGAAGAATGTTACCAGAAGAAAATGAATTTCTCCCCCAGGAATGAATGGAACTATTCTCTACATCAGTGGTTCTCACCCTTGATAGTGCCGTGACCCCTTGATAAAATTTCCCAAGTTGTGGGGACCCCCAACAGTACAATTTTTGTAGCGTGGTTTGTCAGCACCCAATGCAAGACAAGTAATTTGCAGCCCTAACCCACGGAAATCTCCATCCCCCCGAGTCCCTTCTACAGTATTTAAACCCCTTATGGTACATTTTAGGATGTACCACTCTGTTCTCCTTTCTTTCCATTTTATTTCTCTTTATTCAATTTTTTTTTCCCCCCCCCCCCCCCCATCCCTCTTTCTTGCCATATTTCTTATTCTTTCTCCCCCTTTCCCTTTGTTCCTCCACCTCTTTTCCTCTCCCTGCCATATATTTTCTATTTTTTTTCTTTTCTTACTCATTGGTGGGGGGAATGGGATGATGGTGTGTGGTGGGATCAATCGCAGTGCTGGGGGGAGTTCTGATCAGCCAATTTAGGTGCTCTTGATCAAGGTAATCTGCTGATCTGAGAACTGTAGCTGGGACTTTTAATGGCAACTCTAATCACAGGTAGTGTTACTCACTGTGTCTCCAGCTTCAAGGTGTCTTCAGCTCTGTGGTGTCTCCAAGTGACACCTATGCCAAAATCAGGATATAGGGTCTCCTCTAGCCCCTCCCACTTCACATTCCTCACCAGTCAGCTGACCTCTAGTTTTTTCCCCCCAGTCATGCCATGAACTGAATGGGCGGCAGCAAAGAGTCTGAGTGGGCGGGCCGCATGCTCCAGGACAAGCCCAGCTGGGCGGCCGGCCACAGGCTCCAGGTAGAGCCCTGCTGGGTGGTCATGAAAAGGCTGGGAAAGCAGTGCGGGCTTCAGGAACAGCCCAGGATTTGGTGACCCCTGGCAAATAGTCATTCGACCCCCAGGTTGAGAACCACTGCTCTACATGAATGGAACTCATTTCTCTTTTTTGGAATCATTTATATGAGATTACTTTATAAAACACGATCGATCATCTACACTATTGGAGGTTTTCTCTTTTTGTGGATCCCAATTACTAAATGTGACATGAGAAGTGGATGAGGTGGTGTGATCCATTCATTATTCCTGTATGGGGATTGGACCATACACATTCACACTGACCAATAGGCTTTCACCTCCAACCTTCTGCTAAGTCTTGGATTCAGTTGTGGGGATTCACTTTGATGGTCACAGAAGTCTCACTCATGTTGTGGAAACTTTGACTAAAAGTGACACCATTGTACGTTGGGATTTCCTTTGAACATCATGGTGGAGGATTTCATCTTATGGTGTGGAGAAGATTTTATTTTTTACATTTCTTTATTTGGACCTTTTTTGAAAATTTGTACTAATATTGCTGCACTAATTTTATATATGCCGATAATAAATTCTCTTCATTAGTTATCAGTGAAATATTCTCCATACCATTGTTATATATACACTTATAGGGAGATTTGTGATGAGGAGTCTCACTTTTATTATATTTTCACATTTATATTGTTTGAATATTGTGATAACTCCACCAATAGTGATCAGATATAAAAATTACATTCACTACAAAAATACACTTTCATACATGTGAGGAAGGGCAGATCTCTTGCAACCTATTTACAGCTACTTCAATCTATATAACATATAATGTACAAAATTCCATAAACATGAACAGCAACAAAGTCATCTTAAAAAATTGCAAACATCAAGAGAAAGTTCTTAAATGAAAAGGTGGATTTCTTACAACTCCATTCACCACTACTTCCATCTCCGATCACTGCTAAAACAGTGCTAAAGCGCTGGTTATTTTTGTGGCGCTTTTCGTGCGCTAGTGGGTCGGTGACAACTGGACCTTTAAAAAAGAAAGACCAGTGTTGCGGCGCTTTCAAAACGCTTAGGAAGTGCTGCTCATTCATTTCAATGGGCAGGGGCGTTTGGGATCGCTATTTATAACGCTCATAACCTGCCCCAAAGATGCTGCTCGCAAATAAATGTGTCGTCAGCATATATCGATGTGTCATCAGCATGTATCGTGCATAGAATGTCTCCGCTCTGCGGCCGCGAGCGGAGAGCTGGTGGTGACATTACCGCTCGCGGCTGCAGAGCGGAGACATTTTATGCACGATACATATACATATATTATTTTATGAGACACAATTTTTCACTGCAAAATAATTTTTTGGATTGGATTTTTTGCACTCATGCATGTTTCTTTTGGACAGTTTAATTGGAATTTTTTGTATAAACTGCTTTCACTGGACTTTACAGCATTATTTTTGCACATTGCACTTTAATTGATGTAGCATGTTACACTATTTATTGTTTATTCAACACGTTATTATTTATCCTATGAATATTTTTGCTGCAATGGTCATATCTGTGTATGACTATATATAGATACTGTTCATTGTTCATTCCATCAAGTACTGTGCTCCGGGCCGCACGTTTACCTTAACAGGTAACCTTTTATTATTATTATTTCACTCCCATCACCCTCCACATTAATTGATTCATGATGTGCGGGTTTTATTTGGAGTAATACATATTTAAATATACAGCAATTGGTGGATTCTCTCAATAGAAGTTGTTCTATAATTGGTTCTATTATTGCCTCTAGCAGTACTGTTATTTATATGTTTAAACATTTTTAGTACCAGTAAGCGCCACTACACCCCCCTACTTTTAAAAATTTAGTTTGGGAACCACGTCGCACGACCGCGCAATTGTCAGTTAAATCGACACAGTGCCAAATCGCAAAAACTGGCCGGGTCTTTGAGCTGCCTAAAGGTCCGGGTCTTAAGTGGTTAAAGCGGAGGTCCCACCAATAAAAAAAAAATTATTAAAAGCCAGTAGCTACAAATACGGCAGCTTCTAACTTTTAATAAATGGACACTTACCTGTCCAGGGTGCCAGCGATGTCGGCAGCCGAAGCTGAGCAATCGCTCGTCTCTCGGCTGCCCCCGCCGCCATTCGCGGTGAGGGAATCAGGAAGTGAGGTGTTGTGGCTTCACTGCCCAGTTCCCTACTGCGCATGCATGAGTCGCGTGGCGCGTCGTCACTGGTTCCCGCTGTCTCCTGGGACCAGTGTGTTTCCCAGAAGACAGCTAGGGGTGACGCGAAGGAGCGTTACTCCAGCGGGTGTAAAAATATGCCAAACTAGATTCAGGTTTATGGATCGCAACTGCGGAGACTTCTCAGTTTCGAACCCAGGTTTCACTCTTAACTCAGTTAAGAGTTTGGGTTCTATCATCACAGCCTCAGTAAAGTAAATAGTGCTTATTCCAGCATAAGCAACATTAAAGTAAATCTTGGTATTAATGGTATAGCACAGGTATAGGAATAAGTGTAGCCGCAGTACTGGGACTGCACACTAGGGGTCAGTAATGAACACAGGCTTAGAAGCAAAGCAGGTAATTTGATATCTATAGCAGTGAGCATAACATGTGAGCTGCAGTTCAAACTTGAGTGAAACTCCTTAGTACTTTAGCAATGAGCACAGGCTTGAAAGCAAAGCGATAAGCATGGAGAGCAGAGCATAGTAATTGACTTCTATAGCAGAGTACTTGCGGTTGCAGATAGCTGGGCATGGATGAGCGTCCTGGGAGCCTGGACCTGGTTGCTGAGAGGGCTGTGCCGTGCGTGGTGTCCTGGTGGTCCAGTTCAGGAAGCTGGAGCTTAGTAGAGGTGAGTCTGGAAGCCCAGCTGATAGTGGCGTACTGTCAGCAATAGAGGAACACCATCCTGTCAGTGCTGGGAGTTTAAATAGGCCGCACAGGAGCGAACCAGGAAGTACCACTAGGTGGCGACCTCCGCAACCACCGTGGGGAGCAAGGCTGCAGGAAGTGAGAGGCTATTCAGAAAGAAGGAAGAGAGTTGACTGGGAAAGAAGCAACTATAGTTGTACTTAGTGCAAAGTTATTGGTGTGACGTTACAGCGGGAGTCTATTCCCAGAAGTGGGTGCAAATACCGGTATTATACAGGTATCTGCACTCCCCTCCTCACTGAAAGGTGCCAAATGTGGCACCGGAGGGGGGTGAGGGTTCCGAAAAGCAGAGGTTCACTTTTTGTGTGGACCTCCACTATAACAGAAATACCAGATTCATCCAGATGGTTTAAATCAATGCTAATCAGCTGGCACCACTTTGCAGCAACTTCAATCACCCTTCCACACACCAGTGAGCAAACAGGTCACTTACCAAAAGGTTTGTCCCCACAAGCAAGGCCCAGACACACTTGTTTATATCCTTCCAGCAGCGCCACTCTGCTCAAGCCGGCTTCTGATGAGAACAGACTGTGCCACGGAATGTCAGACCTCCAGGTTATTATCTTCAGGCAGGGAGGATGAGGAGGGAGGAGAAACAATAAGGAGGACACCTCCTCCATGGGAGACCCTCTCCACCCACTACAGGAAATGGAACTCCCTGCTTGGCTCTCAGAGGACTACAAGGGGGCGTGTCAGACCGCTGGCTGAGCTGAGGCGAGGGATAGTAGTCAGCGGTCTTACAAACAGGATGACAGCAGGTAATAACGTTTTTTTCAGCAGCAAGTTCAGCAGCCTATTACAGAGGAACTACAGAGCTCAGAAGAACATGGATGGCAAATTTGGTGACGGTAGGAGATCAGCAACAAAGACATGGGAAATAAATTTGGCCGGAGTTTTGCTTTAAGCCTCGTACACACGATCAGATTTTCGGATGACCGTTCGACCATTTTCTGTGGCATGCTAGTCTCATATCAAAAGTGAAGAGGTTACTCACCATACGAAAATTCTCGTCCGACAAAATACAACTTCAGAAGTGATGTAATGTGTGAAATAGTTTTGTATGTATTCTTTTGTTTCTGAGCATTGGTAGTCTTCCTCTTATGATTTTTTTCGGATAAAAACCATACTTATTAAATGAAAATCAGATGTTGAGCTCACGTACGATAACATTTTTGCAGTCTGCACATCCAGCTTTTGCCGGACAAAAAATTTGAATCGTCTTTTGAAAGCATTATACTAAAGATCAAAAAAATCGGCAGTTCGTTCGTTTGGATGAAATTTTACTTCCGATTTTCATATCATGTGTAAGGGCCTTTAGTCCGTAAAGTTCAATATTTAGTTGGCCCCGCCCTTTGCAGCTATAACAGCTTCAACTCTTCTGGGAAGGCCGTCCACAGGGTTTAGGAGGGTGTCTATGGGAATGTTGGACCATTCTTTCATAAGCACATTTGTGAGGTCAGGCACTGTTGTTGGATGAGAGAGTCTGGCATACAGTCTCCTCTCTAATTCATCTCAAAGGTGTTCTATCGGGTTGAGTTCAGGTCAGGCCAGTCAAGTTCCTCCACCCCAAACTTGTTCATCCATGTCTTTTTTGGACCTTGCTTTGTGCACTGCCCCAAATCATTTGGTGGAGGGGGGATTATGGTGTGGGGTTGTTTTTCAGGGGTTGTGCTTGGCCCCTTAGTTCCAGTGAAGGGAACTCTTAAGGCATCAGCATACCAAGACATTTTGGACAATTTCACGCTCCCAACTTTGTGGGAACAGTTTGGGGACAGCCCCTTCCTGTTCCAACATGACTGCACACCAGTGGACAAAGCAAGGTCCATAAAGACATGGATGAGTGAGTTTGGTATGGAGGAGCTTGACAGGCCTGCACAGAGTCCTGACCTCAACCCAATAGAACACCTTTGGGATGAATTAGAGTGGAGATTGCGAGGCAAAGGTCTTCTCATCCAACATCAGTGCCTGACCTAACAATCGTGTTTTTCATAGACACACTCCTAAACCTTGTGGACGGCCTTCCCAGAAGAGTTGAAGCTGTTAAAGCAGCAAAGGGTGGGCAAACTCAATATTGAACCCAAAGGACTAAGACTGGGATGTCATTAAAGTTTGTGTGTGTGTGTATAAAGGCAGGATTGGATATTTAGGCTCCATGCACACTGGCTTAAAAATTGCAGCTCCATGTTCTCCTATGTGTCTATACACATTGGGACGATTACAGACATATTTTGAACTCCATGTTTAGAGGCAGGAAAAAACGCTTCTGTTTTGCGTTTCCGATTGGAGCTCTCTGGCAGAAAAAATGCAAAACTTTCCTAAATTCATCTAAACTTTGTACAATAAACTCTCTATATGAATGTTTTTTTTTTCTGCCAAGGGAACTGGCATTTTTTTAAGCCCAGTGTGCATGGATTCTTATGGAGCCTAAAGATGGAATTTGATGACATTCTCATATTTCTATATTATTTATGTGGTTTAGATATAAAATTGTCCCAGAATATTATTGTCTCAGTCAGTCCTGTTATACTCACTGTAATTCCTCTATCCGGCTTGTTGTCAGAGCTTCCATCAGATCCCTGAAATGAGGACCCTCCAGATTTTTCTCAGACAGGTCCAGTGTCCTCAGTGTCTGGTTATTTCTTATTCCAGATGCCAGGTGGGAGCAGGAACTGTCTGTCAGGTGATTATCGGACAATCTGTAGAAGAGAAGAATGTTACCAGAAGAAAATGAATTTCTCCCCCAGGAATGAATGGAACTCTTCTCTACATGAATGAAACTCATTTCTCTTTATTGGAATCATTTATATGAGATCACTTTATAAAACACGATCGATCATCTACACTATTGGAGGTTTTCTCTATTTGTGGATCCCGATTACTAAATGTGACATGAGAAGTGGATGAGGTGGTGTGATCCATTCATTATTCCTGTATGGGGATTGGACCATACACACTCGCACTGAAAAATAGGAAAAAATTCCTCCTTGGTTAGTCTTTACCGGCCCAAATAGTATTATACACTTGTCATCGAATGGTAAATTAGCAACAAAATATATAAAAAGGTGTATTTTGTTTTTCATATCTTGTTTCAAATGTTTGTTCTTCCATGCAATTTTTGATAAACCAATAAAATGATTGAAAAAAATATATATATTAACCACTTAAGGACCGGACCAATATGCTGCTACATGACCCAAGGGGTTTTTACAATTCGGCACTGCGTCGCTTTAACAGACAATTGCGCGGTCGTGCGACGTGGCTCCCAAACAAAATTGGCGTCCTTTTTTCCCCACAAATAGAGCTTTCTTTTGGTGGTATTTGATCATCTCTGTGGTTTTTATTTTTTGCGCTATAAACAAAAATAGAGCGACAATTTTGAAAAAAATGCAATATTTTTTACTTTTTGCTATAATAAATATCCCCCAAAAACGTATATAATTTTTTTTCCCCTCAGTTTAGGCCAATACGTATTCTTCTACCTATTTTTGGTAAAAAAAAATCGCAATAAGCGTTTATCGGTTGGTTTGCGCAAAATTTATAGCGTTTACAAAATAGGGGATAGTTTTATTGCATTTTTATGATTTTTTTTTTTTTTTACTACTAATGGCAGCGATCAGCGTTTTTTTTTCGTGACTGCGACATTATGGCGGAAACTTCGGACAATTTTGACACATTTTTGGGACCATTGTCATTTTCACAGCAAAAAATGCATTTAAATTGCATTCTTTATTGTGAAAATTACAGTTGCAGTTTGGGAGTTAACCACAGGGGGCGCTGTAGGATTTAGTGTTCACCTAGTGTGTGTTTACAACTGTAGGGGGGTGTGGCTGTAGGAATGACGTCATCGATCGAGTCTCCCTATATAAGGGATCACTCGATCGATGCAGCGCCATAGTGAAGCACGGGGAAGCCGTGTTTACATACAGCTCTCCCCGTTCTTCAGCTCCGGGGAGCAATCGCGACGGAGCGGCTATAAACAAATAGCCGCGCCGTCGTCCCGGATCGCTCCCCGAGGGAACCCGACCGCCGCGTGTAGCGGGGGGGGTCCCAATCGGAACCCCCGACCCACGTCTAGGCAGGCACGTACAGGTATGTTGATGTGCCTGTGCGTGCCATTCTGCCGACGTATATCTACATGCGGGGGTCGGGAAGTGGTTAAAGAAAAAAAACATACACAATGGTATTAAGCAAATTGTTAGAAAAGAACAGCAGTAGTGGCTGATGTACATTCAAGTCAACATCGTAACACAGAACAACAATGTCAGGTCACCTGTGGCCAGATGACCGATACACCACGTTGGAGTCAGGAGTGCACCACAAGGTAGTGAACCCTATGGCAGACTGCTGCGGATGGAACATAGAGTGGACATGGAAGGCAGGTCCACTGGAGCACAAACAGGGATCCCACAGGAAGCTCGAGCCCAAGATTCCCCAGGGTGCGGAGTCCAAGATCCAGCAGGTATTCACCAGAGCCTCTAGTGGTGAGGATGGACTTAGCTGCAACTGAATACAGGTCGCGGCCCCCCAGAGTCCCTTAGCTCACGCTCTGTAGTGCATAGAGGAGAGAGGGGAAGCAGCCACTCAGGATACAAGAGATGGTGAGGGGTAAGCCAAGGTCAGGGCGACAAGCAGACAAGGATAAACAAAGGTCAGGGTCACACACGAACAGGAATAGTCGGGGACAAGCCAAGATCAGTACACAGAGATAAACGTAGCACACGGCAAGCAGGAACTTCAAACACACAATTTTTAACAAACAACGTTGATCAGCAAGGCTGGCTTGCAGTCCAGTAAAAAACAGGCAATTTTCTCCTGCCAGTAAAAAGAAAAATATGGCTGTGACGCTTGGCTAGGTCCGGAGCCATCCGAGACCATCCGAATGCCTCCTACAGTGTGTTTGGGCGGCTCTGGCGGAGGTGGTGCCTGAGCATGTCCTGTGATGTCATGGTGCAAGGGAGCCAAGCAGAGCGGCCAGAACCTCGTGTGCGGGTCGGGAGCAAGGCAGGTTAGGAGTGAAACATCAGTGCTGTTTAGACTGAAGTGGACTGGAGGGATCACCTGGTGTGGAGAGTGACTGTCGCTGTGACTCAGGAGGGGACATGTCATGTCGGTGATCTGTGCTGCTGCACACTGCTGTCATTGTCACTGTGAGAGTCAGCTTCATGTGTGTGTGCCTGACCCAATCTAGTTTCTTACCCTCCCGAGTCCTGTCCCTAAGCTACTTACTTACTATATCGAAAATAAAATAAGAAATATGTTCTTTGCATTATTATCAATCCTAAATCATACTTGTTTGTAGCCTAAATACTAAAATTTACATGTAAATCAGTACTTTTTTAACTTTTGTAAATGCCAGTAAAAACTTGGCTGTGCAAGTAAATTGTGGGTGGTTTGTCAGTAAATTTCAATCTGGTAGGTTGGCAACACTGCAATATAGTGTCCTGTGCACAGCACCCCATATGACAGGTCACAGCTCAGACCATCCCAAGGACATGTCAGGGGAAGTAGTCTGGGCAGAGGAAACCTGTGAATTTACAACATTTGTCAGCTTTGGCAATCATGGTAATTCACTTTATCATTTTTTGTGTTGCGCAGCTCTACTTTTTCTTTTTTGTATTTGTTTTAATGTATGGTCTTACATTATGAGCTGCAGCATTTTAATTTTAATGTGTTTAGTAGTGCAGTATATCCCATGTTTCTCCAATGTAATAACATCACTGGTCCCAGAAAAAGTGTAATTTGGGGTCAGATTTGTCCGCCGCAATGTTACAGTCCAGCTAAAAATTGCAGATCATTGCCATTACCAGTAAAAATAAATAAAAGTCCCTGGGGCGTGGCTTGGACATGGCAGAGTGAAGAAGCTCACGGCTAGAGCTCCCGACCTGCCTAAAATGGCTGGTATGACACTACGAAACTCTGAATAGCTTGCCATGACATACCGGAGAAGGAGAAGGACCAGGGGATCTGCCAAAGCTAGTCCAGTGGCATCGATCAGCTGGTTCTTCCAGTACCCAGCTCGTACGGCGACATCCCCCGCAGAGACACGCAATGGGAGGACTTACCTTCCACATCCATGGCCGCGTCGCAGAGCCAGGCTCCAAACATGCCTTCACCTAGCAGCCTGAGCGGTTTGGAGGCCTCTGCAGACCGACGCAGACATTAGGACCCTGCTGCGGGCACTTCCGAAGAATACCGACATAGAGGCCCTGGTGCTTCGGATGGAGGAAAAGCACAGACAGGACTTTCACAAACTCCGGGCCGAAGTTCACACACTAGACGATTGCGTCAGCAAGGAGGAATCGGAGGTGAGCTCACTGGGGCTCCGGGTCACTCAACTGGAGAAAAGCCAAGTGTCCTTCCAGGAGCGATTAGCAGAACTTTGCAGAGATGATCAGAGGGGCATCATTGAATATAATGCGATTTCCCTTGCCATGCAATTTGTGAACCCAGGCTTGAAAACTTCTAAAGTAGCATTGAAGTTGCATAAAAGTCACATCTAATGTGCAGGCAAGTAGCATTGCATAGTCACACTGGAAATTGCATTGGGATAGTGGGAAGGGATATGGGGAAAACACAACACAAACGTGGCAAAAACATATCATGCGTTATGTTAAATGTAACAATACAGGAAAACCACTGCAAAAATGCAGCAAAAACTCATATGCATTTTTTGAACATTTTTGATACAGAGCAGTGTGAAAGTAACCTAAAGCACACTGGTTTATTCACATATATTGATTCGCACCCACTGTTAACATGCACTTACCCTGTTTGGTTTTCTAGCAATCAAAAGGTAAAAACCCAACTTCATTCATCTCTACTTTCTGGGTAAGATTCAAAATTTCATAAGAAATGTATTTCTCTTTTGGTTACAACGACCTACCACATGTTGCGTCCAGAGGGCGTTGTAGGCCCAAATTATAGTACATAGCTGTCAGCATTAGATGGATAGGGTTGCTGGTGGTATTTCCACCTTTTAACCTTCCTTCTCTATCCAAATTTTTTTTTTTTTATGTTTTGCTTTTAGTTCTACTTTAAAGTGGATGTAAACCCCATTCCTGAAAATTAACCTGGGCACATATATCTGTAGTGTTTACTTATCTCTCTTCAAAGCCCCGTGTCCAGTGTCTTTCTGCTGCTTTGTTCCTCTGTTATCAGCATGATAACTTCTGACAAGCTCTTTAACACAGGAGATAAAAGCAGCTGGAAATTTGTGTCAGGTGGGTGCTATAAATTGATTAGCAGAGAGCTTGTCTATTTACAGAACAGCTCTGCATGTTTCCATCTTCCTCTGCCTATGTGGAGGGGGTGTTTGCCTTTCCTCCACTCATCTCACACACAGTGTATGCCCAGACTCCACAACCAGTGCTGGAAATGGAAGAAAAAAAAATCTAACATGACGTTCACTTTCTAAACAGTGTATAAAGCTGGAGACAGCAGATATACATGTAAAACTTTTAACGGAACGTCCGACACTCCGCTTGAGTGCTTCCGTCATATACCACTTCCCATCAGTCTGGATATAGATATCAGATATTCCAGCTGCCCTCAACACACAACGAGATGAGACTTGTTTGTGTGCTAAACATGAAGAGCAGCTGGAATATCCAATATTTACTGTATTTTTTGGACTATAAGATGCACTTTTCCCCCCCAGAAATATGGGGGGAATGTCCCTGCGTCTTATAGTCCGAATATACTGTATGACAGGCACTGCCCCATCCCGCCGCTGGCTCCGCCCCCTGCCACCGCTCGCATTTCCTCCCGCCGGAACCTCTGGAAGAGAGGCAGGAGAGCGGGGGACAGACTTTCCAAACCCCCCTGTTCACCGGGCGATCTTCCGGCTGGTTCCTAAGAAAGAAAACAGAGCATTCGGCCGCTCGGGCTGCTCTGTCTTCTGCTAGGTGGAATAGCAATGTAAGGTAAGGCTGCATTTGTGGCAACTCTCACTCTGCGTTTACTGTGGGCATGGGCACTCTGCATTTATCTATGGGCACTCTGCATTTATCTATGGGCTCTCTGCACTTATCTATGGGCAATAGACCCTCTGCATTTACTATGGGCAATGGTCACTCTGCATTTACTATGGGCAATGGTCACTCTGCATTCCATGGGCACTGGAAAATATTTTAGTACACCATTTGGTTCAGAATATTTTTTTTTGTGTTTTCCTCCTCTAAAACCTAGGTGCGTCTTATGCCGCGTACACACGATCGTTTTTCGGCATGAAAAAAACTTTGTTTCTCAGCATGTAGAAAAAACAAAGTTTTTCCAACTTCATCATTAAAAACGATGTTGCCCACACACCATCGTTTTAAAAAAATGATGAGCAAAGCGCGATGACGTATAACACGTATGACGGCACTCTAAAGGGGAAGTTACATTCAAGCTCCCGTCTCATAACTTGCTTCTGAGCATGCGCTGGTTTAAAATGTTGTTTTAGCCCACACACGATCATTTTTTACAACCCGAAAAATTTAATTTTTTAAAACGACGGTAAAAAATGCAGCATGCTCGATGTGAAGCCAACACACGATCATTTTAAATGACGTTTTTAAAATGTTTTTTTTCATGCCGAAAAATGATCGTGTGTACGCGGCATTATGGTCAGGTGCGTCTTATGGAGCGAAAAATACGGTATATTCAGACTGATAGGAAGCAGTATATGACGGAAGCACTCAAGCGGAATGTGGGATGTTCCATTACATTGGTGGCAGCAGTGGGATACATGCCACCGAAGAGCTCTGTAGCTCTCATCCAGCCGCATCTCTGCCCAGACCAGCCTGCTTAATTCAGCTGTCTGTTCCTTGTGCGGTTTTTCTTTCAACAACAGCACCCGCAATCCATACTAGGACCAGTACCTTTCCCGGTTGGAGGGGAGAACTTTTCCCTGGTGTCGCTGCTCACGGGCTAGCGCTTCCTTCCAGAGTTCTCAGCGAATAAAATAAAATCGTCCCAGCAGGACCTGCTCTGATACTGGTCCTCTGTGCTGTATCTGCTTCTCTCGCAACCTCCTTCCGAATTCCTCTTCCATGGTGGCTGGTATCTGTAACTCTCCTCTCCTGCTATCCGAACCTTGGATCCAAGTGGATGTCCCCGACTGCAGGAAGTATCCCACTGCTGCCACCAATGTAACGGAACATCCCACACTCTGCTTGAGTGCTTCCGTCATATACCACTCCATGTTCAGCACACAATAAGTCTCGTCTCATTGTGTGTTGAGAGCAGCTGGAATATCCAATATCTATATCCAGACTGATAGGAAGCAGTATATGACGGAAGCACTCAAGCGGAGTGTGGGATGTTCCGTTACAAAACTTATGTAGGAGGATTTGTTTAATCTTTGTGCATCATCTGATGCAGTTCACTTCACTGGGCATATGTGAGGGTTTACATCTTATCTGATATATTCAGATAAATAGATGTGTACAGTCTGCATATAAAAGAAAATAAATCGCACTAATAATTTGTAATTTTTCTGGAAAAAAACACCTGAAATTACCAATTTATTACAGAAATGTGATTAATCAGATTTAATATTTACCTCAAGCTCTTGATGTTGTGTAGAGCCGGTATAAGTTTACTCAATCCTTCATTCTGAATATTACATGAATCTAGATTTACTTCTTCTATCTCTCTGCAGGATTGAAGAATAAAAGACAGCACAGAGCAGTCCAGAGGGCTGAGGGGGACCTCAGAAAAGTCAACTTTGTTTGATACAATACATTGTGACACCAGAGCCTTATTCCTGCTCTCATAGAGATAGTAGAATACATTAAGAAGCTCTGTGCTGCCTGTTATATATTTGTCAGGTGTTTGTTCTGGTATTTTCTTCTGGATCCAGGTGATTACATGTCTGGCAGCCTGAGTAGACCATTCTCCCACATGAGACTTTAACATGCATCTAGTAGAAGAGTCTGAAAAACCGCAGAGGAAACGGAGGAATATTTCAGCCCGGCCATCTTTGTAAGATTCAGCTTTATCAAGTGTTTCCTGTAATCTCTCAGGATTATAGTTAATAAAATGGACTAAAGCAGCAAAAAACTCCTGAAGAGTGAGATGTAAGAAGGTGTAATCTACATCAGGAGGCTGACCAGATTCCATCATGAAAGATGAGAAGAGATGATTATCATTTCTCACATTGAATGACTCCAGATGACGCTCATCAAATACAATCATGTGACTCATGACTCCATGTTCTGCCATCCACCCAATAGATGTCAGCAGTTCACGGGCAGTGTGACCACCATCTTTATTCTGGCTGTGATTGGCCAGAATGTTGGAGGCAAATGTCACAAAGAGTTGTGTCACTGTTTTGGGTAATGATGTCATCAGCTGATCAGTGATTGTTGGTTGGGCTCTGAAGCACATTGATAACACTGTACAGATGATCCAGCAGTATGATGGGATATAACAGAAAGTGTACAGCGTGTCATTCTCCTGCACATAATGAAAAGCCTTCTCTGACAATTCCTCATCTCCAAAGAAATTATTAAAGAAGGTCAGTCTGTCTTCATGGAGAAATCCCATGATCTCAGCTATTCTCTGGAAAACACCGGTATCCACTGATGCCAGTCTGGTTGGACGGCTGGTTATCAGTACAGAGCAACCCTTAAGAAGACTCTGCCTCACCAAACTGTCCACAATCTCACCAAAATGTGATCTCTGTTTTGGATTGGACAGTCTACTTGATCTGAAATCCATTTGGTGAACACTTTCATCTAATCCATCAAATATAAACAAAAGTCTCTCTGGATCTTGTAAAATATCTCCAATCTGACCCTCCAGATATGGATATTGATGAAGAATCACCTCCTCCAAACTGACCTCTCCACGTCTATTAAGGTCCCGGAATCTGAAGAAGAAGAGAAAGGCAAATCTCTGGTAGTGTTTTCCGGTCACCCAGTCATAGACAAACTTCTGCATCATTGTGGTCTTCCCTATTCCTGGCACCCCGCTCACCATTACTGCATGTGGTACACAATGTGACTGGGGGTTCCTTCGGAACAGCTTGTTGGGGGAAATATGTTCCAGTCCAGTTTGCATGTCCTTCAAGCATTCCTCATGATTTACCCCAGTCTGTATCAGTTCATTCTGAGGACGTTCCTTGAACTGATCGGTGGAGACTACAACCAGGTTCACATAACGCTCATCGATGAGGAATCTTTGTGGTTCCAGGGTAGATCCTGGGGGTCTATGCTCCTCTAGAGTCTCCGTCTTCTCCATCAGATGTTGTTTGTGCTTTTCCTGAATATCTGGAAATGTAATGGAAATATTTTATAGATCAGGTTAAAGCAGAAGTCAAGAATGTTGATATCATTTTAATCTGTATTGAAAATATTAGTATGGTTTTATCATGACTGGGCGTTTTAGTTCTCTGCGCTCGGTGGGCGGAGTTGTGACGTCAGAGGACTGCTCCGCCCACCACTACACTGCCCTCGTTGCGAGGACGAGCCTCGCGCCTGGTGACACTGCCGTGCGCGTTCTGTGAAGAAGCAGAACGTGCTCGCGGCCCCTTGTCACTTCTGAATGTCCAGTGACAGTCGGGGATGATCGGTGCAATGGGACAGCTGTGAACACCGCGATCCCCCTCGCATGGTTTTCATCAGCCGCTTCTTCTCTCCCTCCCGCGACTTTCACCTGAAAAGCTATGTATGGGGGATCGCCGTGTTCACAGCTGTCCCTGCTGCACCGATCATCCCCGACTGTCCTCCATGTCTGCTGCCTCCAGCGCCCCCCTTCTTCTTCTCTGGCCTCCTCCTCATCCACCTGATGTGTCTTCCCCCTCCACTGTGTTTTTGGAGGGTGGGTCGTTTACCTTGGCCAGCAAGGTTTTACTGTTTGGGCTCTTTTGCCATCTGATTTCTTACCACATTGGATTACAAATTACCCCTTGCGCGCCAACGCATGCCTATGAATCAGTGCACGGACTCTTGGGATAATTTGAACTGTGGTTTGGTCTGATCAACCAAACCACGTTAGTTAGGAAGACTATTTAAAGACTACTTATTTAGTTATCATAGAGTACGGATATCCAGTTTATATTCTCTAATTGAGTACTGATTCTATTGCATTGTATATTATTATAGAGAGATAGCTGTGTGGGGCTTGGCAAGGAGGTACCTCAGTATAGATACTTTATTGAGGGAATCCCCTTTCTGTGTGCTCACACAGGTCTATCTAAGTATTGTAGTTTAACCTACACCTATGTGTTATTACTGTTACTGACTCTGCAGCGCTCTGAGAGCAAATTATTACTGTTTTACCCTTTCTTTGCTTTATCATACAAGTAAAGTACCCCCTTTGGTTACGTTGAAATCTGTGTACAGTCTATCTGTCATACTGCAGGATCCATTCAAGTTAAGGTAACCCCTAACCTTTATATTTTGGTGTAGTGTAAAGGGATATTGTGTTCCCCAACTATTTACTGGGGCCCACAACTCCCATTTTACCATTTGTGCAAAGGGAGTGTTTTGATCCACTTCAGGGGTTGACCACCAGAGTGTAGACCTAAAACAAACCAGCAGCTCCTTCGAGGGTAGTGCTACAATTGTTTATTAGAAACATTTGATAATCTGTACAGTAGAAAAAAAATTGTAAAATCAATTGCAGTACAAAAAATACAGGCATGAATATAAATGCCCTCTGGTGTGAAGGGTTATTGCACGTAGCTGTAGGAGATGATGCCTGACATGTTTCAGACACCTAGGTCCTTCTTCATAGGCTGAATGCCATCTAAAGCATACATACATCTATAAAATGAACATATTTAAACATTAGTATAATAGTACAATTTTAACATTGATCAACCTGTTGCATGGAATTAAACATCCATGCAAGTACAACTGATGACATCTTTTTTGGGGGATATTTATTATAGCAAAAAATAAAAAATATATTTATTTTTTCAAAATTGTCGCTCTATTTTTGTTTATAGCGCAAAAAATAAAAACCACAGAGGGGATCAAATACCACCAAAAGAAAGCTCTATTTGTGGGGAAAAAAGGACGTCAATTTTGTTTGGGAGCCACGTCGCACGACCGCGCAATTGTCAGTTAAAGCGACGCAGTACCGAATCGCAAAGAGTGGCCTGGTCTTTGGCCAGCCAAATGCTCCGGGTCTCAAGTGGTTAATGTAATAAAATGTTGCATACTTTTTATACAAGTTCTAGTATCGGTTTAGTTCTCAGACATATTTAAAGTCCCGGCCTGTTCTATACTGGCTTCAAATCTTTTTTAAACTTCATTACACCCCTGTAGATACAATCTATGCAAACTAATATATATATATATATATATATATATATATATTATGGCTGTACAAATTAACTTTTAATTAATCGATTAATCTTTAATTTTTTTGATCGATCAAAATTCTTTTGATTGGTACTCACCTCTCCGCTGGCTTCTGGGCCTTCAGGGAGTTCCGTCGGAGATCCAGTAACATCATGGACACCGGCGGGGCTTGCCGTGTCCATCTGAAGGGCTCCTTTGCTGTGCCTTCATATCTGCATGCCGGCGGGACCTTACTATCTGCCACACGCAAGGGCTGTTACACTTCCCTCTATCACTTCCCTCTATCAACCTGGGATTCTACAACCATCCACTGGGAGTTGTGATAGTTCCCTTCATGGGACATCTACATGCCGACGGACTGATGTTAACCTCTCTCATCTGGATTCAGCAGTGGTATCGTTACACACATTTTTATACCAGTATCATACTTAGCTACATGTTTTTTTGACTGCTTTTGGTACCGTTTGGTATTACTCGCACCATTTTTACAGTTTATGTAGCTACATCGATTTTATCTCCAGTGCAATATTTATTTGGTTACCTACTTGAAGACTATAAAAGTTTTAATGCTATTCCCATCGAGCGCTGCTTTGTGTGTGTTTTTTGTATCCTGCTATCCATTTTTCCAGTGGTTGGTAGCTGCACTGGGGATCAGCCTGCATGCAAGGAGAGCAGCTAAAAGTAGTTGGATCTGTATGTGCGTTATAATTAAAATTAGTCGATTAATCGATTAAAAAAAAAACGATTAATCGAAAACAAACATTTTGATCAGTAACAGCCCTAATATATATATATATATATGTGTATATATATATATATATATATATATATATATATATATATATATATATATATATATTGCCTTGCAGGAAATATATTACATGTTCATAAATGGATGAATAGGTGTATTCAGTATTTGATGCTTCATAAAATTATGTTCCATAAAACTGATCATATAAATAAAAGACAAACAGTGACTGATCTCCGATTACCATAAATGATGGGTATCTCCGCCATCTTTTTTCTCTGTGTTAGTTCTTCTACAGCCGGATCCCAGTCATGTCATGGAACACCTAGACACAGAGATACATTTAATAATGAGAACCATGTATTTAAAATTGTATACATTTTATGAGAATAACGTTAAAAACAGAGCAAAGCCGGTTTATTCAAAGGTGGTCATAAGGCAAGTGTCCAGCTTAAACAGAGGTTTCATATTCATATATATATTATCCCGACATGTTTCACCTTATAGCTTCATCAGGGCATATACACTGTACGAATCCGTCACAAAGTGCGGAAGACACGCCAAGCTAGCCGGAAGTGACCACTTGCAGAGAATTCTCGGCCACAGAGGACACACAGTGACCAGGTTAAAATAAATATATTCAGAACAAACGGTGGAGGGCGCCGGGGATATAGAGTAAATTGTATTGAGTAGGGATACACTGAAAAACTCCTTAAAGGGGTTGTAAAGGTACAAATTTTTTTCCTAAATAGCTTCCTTTCCCTTAGTGCAGTCCTCCTTCACTTACCTCATCCTTCCATTTTGCTTTAAAATGTCTTTATTTCTTCTGAGAAATCCTCACTTCCTGTTCTTCTGTCTGTAACTCCACACAGTAATGCAAGGCTTTCTCCCTGGTGTGGAGTATCGTGCTCGCCCCCTCCCTTGGACTACGGGAGAGTCAGGACGCCTACTAACACACAGCTCCTTTCTCTATCCGCAACCTAGAGAGCGTCCTGACTCTCCTGTAAAAACGTCCAGTGTGCATGAGGCCTAAACGACCCTGATAGGATAACAGAGGAGAGTTCAGGGGCAGCTGCTCCTAAATGTCCGTTTACCATCAGCAGTGTACATGATGTCTCAGGCCACCTACACACGACTTATTAAAACGCTGGAGCAAAGTACGGTGACTTACAACGCGTACGACGGCACTATAAAGAGGAAGTTCCATTCGAATGGTGCCACCCTTTGGGCTGCATTTGCTGATAAAGTTTGGTGAGAGGCGATTTGCGCTTTTCAGTCTTCGTGCTTTTCAGTCTGTTACAGCGTGACGAATGTTCTATCTCCATTACGAACGCTAGTTTTACCAAAACGAGAGCTCCCATCTCATACTTGATTCTGAGCAAGCACGTTTTTTCCCCTCGTAAAAGCATACACACGGCGTTTTTCACGACGTTAAAAAGAACGACAGTTTTTTTTTCATTGAGAAAAATGCTATGGAGCATACACATGACCGTTTTTCACGACCAATCTAAAAAAATTAGGGCTGGGGAAATTAAAGATTAATTCCTTGATTAATCTTTAATATTTTTGATCAATCAAAATTCTTTTGATCGATCAAAATTCTTGACGTTACCAGACAGCTTGGATAGTGAGACTTACCCTGCTGGATGCGAGCAAACTGCACCCATTGGATTGAGGTACCTTTGCATCTGTGGAGCAGCAGGATGCATCTGGGGAGGGGGGCAAAAATAACCATTGTTTTCCTGTCCTAAGCAGTTTTGTTCAGACAATTCTTTGTGTATCAGCAACATCTGTTCCGTGTGAAAGACTGTTCAGTTCTTCAGGGTATATTGTTAATAAAATGCGATCATGTCTGCTTCCAGAAAATGTAAACACTCTGGTATGCCTGTGTGACTGGCTAAAGTGATACCTACTATAAAGTGACTGACAGTCAATATACTAGATATGTTTTATAATTTAAAGTTAAAGCGGATCTCCACCCTAAAGTGAAGTCGCGCTGATCGGCACCCTCCCCCCCTCCGGTGTCACATTTGACACCTTTCAGGGGGGAGGGGGTGCAGATACCTGTCTAAAGACAGGTATTTGCACCCACTTCCAGGCACACGTCACGGGCAAAAGACGGGTTTTTCCTGACTTCCCGTCTGTCCCCCGTTGTGTGCTGGGAACACTCGGCTCCCAGCACACAGCGTGTGAGCCAAACGGCGGGCGCAGCGCGACTCGCGCATGCGCCGTAGGGAACCGGGCAGTGAAGCCGGAGCGCTTTACTTCCTGGTTCCCTCACTGTGGATGGAGGGGGGAGCAGCAGGGTGACGAGCGATCGCTCGTCCTCTGCTGCGGACGCCGCTGGACTCCAGGACAGGTAAGTGTCCTAATATTAAAAGTCAGCAGCTGCAGTATTTGTAGCTGCTGGCTTTTAATAATTTTTTTTGAGCGCACATCCGCTTTAAACTAACTTGCTATGTTTTTCTTAAAGTTTAATAAGAAAAAATTACTTATATCAGTGCTACCGTTTGAATTTAAAACGTATTAGTGTGAACTGTGAAGTTAAGTTATGGATTGTGGAAACTAATTAGTGTTAGGTGATTGTATATAGTGTGTACCACATTTACCACTGACTAATGCAGAGTTGCAATGCAAGGAGATCAGTTAAAAGTAGTTGGATCTGTATGTGCGTTATAATTAATCGAAATTAGTCGATTAATCGATTAAAAGAAAAATCGATTAATCGAACGCGAAAATTGTAATCAGTAACAGCCCTAAAAAAAAAAATTTCGGCATGAATATAGCACCTGGTTACTTTAAATTACCGGTGCTATTTAAATGTAGAGGGAGATCAGAGTGTAGTTAAACTCTGATCCAAATTGTTATGCTTAAAACAGGGTCTCTGTCTCAGCTTGGTTGTGCTGTGGGCTTATTCTGTTGTACCGGGGTGTCTTTCCCACCCCTGTGCGGTAGATGGCAGCAGTGGAGTCAAGGTTTGGGTGCTCTTCCCCAGCAGCCAATCAGGAGGGTGTAGCTTTCCTGGGCATGCTGGGGGAGGGTATTTATGGGGCAGATGCCATTAATTCTGGGTTTTCTTCGTCCAGTGTGGCACCCACCTTTAGGGTGGCCACATCACGGCGCTATGGCCTACATGGCCGGTGCGTGCCACGCAGTGTTCCTGGTTCCGGGACCATATTGGTCCGGAACATTTGAGCAGCGACGGGGACCCAGTGAGCGACTGGGTTCCCACCTTTTGAGGATCCCAATCGGCAGTGCTGTTTGGTGGGGAGTCCGTCTGAGGAGCGCCAATGAGAGGCTGGCGGTCCAATAGGATTTCGACAAACCACCGGGGATCAAGGTAGCCGGACACTGAAGGATTTATCACCTGTCAGACGGTACCTGGGCGACATTAAGAAGGAGATCCAGGCGTAATTCACCTAAGGAGGATTGCCTCCATAACTACAAATCAGAGAGGGCCTGTGGCAGAGGTGTCTCCCTGAAGTCCATCCAAGGAGGGTCTGTGGCAGAGACTTTTCCTCAAGTTCATTCAGGTGGGTCTGTGGCAGGGACTTTATCCTACAAAGGTTCGAGTTATACTCTGGCTGCCAGGTCAGTGAGAGAAGCCTGTCCGGGTACACTAAACCCACTTAGGCATGAGTGGTGCTGAAAGTGTTACATATGGGAACAGGACAGTTCCAAATATGCCTGAATCTGCTGTTCTCCTTGTTCTTACAAACTCTATCCCTTTCATCACCAGTTCATTGTTTTTACCCGGCTGGGTAATAAAGAGCACAAAAAAGACACTTGTTGCGGACATTCTTTTACTACTGCTATATGCACCATTCACCCCTAGGAATTCGGAAGAGCCATGAGATAAATGTGCCACCCAAAACAAACCAGCAGCTCCTCCGGGGGTAATGCTACATGAAAAACACGGGTCATTAGGCCTTGCACACTGACTGTAGAATAAAACGTCTAAAGCCAAAAACAGCCACTGTAAAAACATCCAAAAATGTCCAGTGTGTGGGAGGCCTCAAGGGGAGATTAGATGAGGAATACACAGTGTAAGGAAAGTATCTGATGGAAGTTTATTAATGGCAGACATGAAGAGTGACAGATCGTCCTCCATACAATCCTTCATCACAGATCTGCATCCCCCATCCTAACATTCACTATTAGCACTCTGTATATTAGATACGGTAATCTTACCTTACCGGTCTGTGAGATGATCTGAAATCTCTCTACACAAACAAAATGGAGAATTCTGGGAGGGGTGAGGGGAGGGAATGTGACATTATGGGAGGGGTGAGGGAAGGGAATGTGACTGGGAAAGTTTCACTTTCAGTTTTCACCGAGATCCTCCCATCTACAGATATCGTACCTTGTGAGTGTAAGCCCGGGTTCACACTGCTGCGATCTCAGAGATCGCATGTGATTAGGACCCGCGCTGCAGGTGCCGATCACATGTGATGTCTGAACAATGCGAGTTCAACACTACAGTTGTACGGCTGAACTCGCATTGGATTCGCACAGAAAATAGAGCAGGGACTTTTTTTTTCCCCCCGCACTAGAATCGGATCGCATGGGTGTTCTCACCTATGCGATCCGATTCCTGTGTGAGTTTGCACTGCGATCTGTGAACAAAACTGTCATTAAAAGGGTTGTAAAGGTAAATGTTTTTCACCTTAAAGCGGCGCTCCACCAAGAAAAAAAAAAAAATCTAAAATGCTGCAAAAAATATATTTTTTTTTTTATACATACCTGAAGTGCCTGTTGCTAGGCAGATCGTCCTAATCTGCCACTTCCTGATCCGTGGTCCGTCTTCTTTCTTCGGCTCCTCGGCTGCCTCCTAGGGAATGGGGGAGCGGTGTCTTCTGGGACCCTGCATGGACATCATCCATTCACGTCGCGTCACGTCAGCCGAGACCCGAGCGTTTGCTCGGCTTCGGCTGCCGTCATCGCGGGCATCCTGGACAGGTAAGTCTCCTTATTAAAAGTGGGCAGCTACAGTGTTAGTAGCTGCTGACTTAATTTTTTTTAAACCGGACCTCCACTTTAATGCATCCTATGCATTAAGGTGAAAAAACATCTGACAGTACCGCCCCCCGCCCCCAACCCCCGTTTTACTTACCTGACCCCTCGAAAGTCCCGGGCTCGTCCCCATCATCCTCCTCGGTTCTGAGCCTGGCCGTTGATTGGCTACACTGGATGGTTTGAAAGCAGTGCAGCCATTGGCTGGCGTTGCTGTCAATCACATCCAATGACGCGGCGCGCCGGGGGCGGGGCCGAGTGATACAGTTGACAGCTATGGCTGCCGCTGAATCACGGGAGTGCACCCGCAAGAGCTTTCAGCACTGTCACGCTTTTTTTTTTTTGTAAATTTCTTTTTATTAATTTTGACAATATACATAACAAAACAGAAACAATAAAGGCAGCCGACCCAGCACAACACTGGGCCGGTGACAGGCCAACATGGCCTAAGTACACAACCTGTACCGTACAGAAAAAAAACATTAAGATAATTAAAAAATAACCCTCCCCCTCCCACCCTTTTGCTCAGCTCCCACTCTCCCTCCCATAAACCACCGGAAAATCGCCAGATGCCCCACCTCCCATTCCTCCCCGGGATTCAAGCATGGCACCCCACATCACCCGGCCTTACCCTTTATCTAAGGTGTTGAAAGTTATGAGGAAGCCCACATCCGCCATCAGGCCCTATCCAACAGTCAGGTCATAGTTGTACGAAGCCTGCCATACCCTGTCAAATTTTTTCCACAACCCCTGGAAAGGTACGTCGCCTTATAATATGGCATCATTGAATTAACTAGGCCCTTCCAAAAGCACAAATCAGGTGCCCCCAGCCTGCGCCATTTTAACAGAATGGCCTTCCTTCCATAGAACAAAAGGATGTTAAGCAGGGTCCGATGAGCCCTGGACGGCACAACATCCTCCACCAACCCCAGTAAACATATTCTAATCGTCATCAGGATAGGAATCAACAAAGCTGCTGAAATACAAGAGGTGACCTCCGACCAAAACTGCTTGATCCGAGGGCAACTCCAAAACACATATTCCGCCGCTGCAGGAGCAAAAGCGCATCTCCAGCATTCAGCAGGCACCGATGGGTATATAGCCGCCAGCCTGGCTGGCGTATAATAGATTCTATGCAGAAATTTAAAATGGATTAACCTATCCCTGGCTGCCACCAGATGTTGGAACGGATGTGTCCACATTTCATCCCAGTCCTCCCCCCTGAACATCAGGTACCTCAGCCACCCACCTGTCTCTGCACCTGGCAACCGCCCCTGGACTGGTGGCTGTAATGGACCTATGTATTCTGCCTGTACATCCATAATAATCCTACAGTGAGGCATACAAAGGGTTAATTGTAGAGTGACTCTTTAACTGCTAAATTCTAATGTCCCTTCTTCAGCTAATTGACTCTCTTTTGTGTATTGTTCAAGTTAGCAGTCTCCTGTCAGGTGTATGCTGATGGGATGATCTGTGAGTGTGTATTGTTCTAAAGGTTTATTGAATTCTATTGATAAAGGAATGTGTCTGATCAGGTCATGTTAAACATAGCTCGGAGCCGAACCGTCTAGAGACTGATTAGCTCAAGGGGATGTCATTATTTCAAAGTATCTATATTGAAGCTCCCCTGTGTGAGGAGGGGGCGGAGATTTTCATTGTTCCTGTAACAGATTGTAACCAGTCATATACTAGGTGAATGTGCCATTTAAAAATCAGTCTATTTTGACCCTTCAACACGCAGCCTCGTCTCGTTCTTGAAAGGGGACTTTCTCTCTCTCTCTGGATCTCGTGGATGGGGTTATACCAGCTGTACTTGCATATCGCAACTTGCCAGGGAAAAGGACGTCTCCAACGGCTGTTACCCCCTCACTACCAGTGGGTAGCCGTTACATTGGTTGGCAGCAGCGGGATGGTCCTTTTATCCAGACAGCAAGTGCTGAATGGAGTCTCAGTACGCCAGGCTGAAAAGATCCACACTAAAAGATCTATTGGAGAGTCGTGGTAGGAGTGCCAGTAACAGACCACGGAGGGAGCTGATAGCTGACCTGCTGGAGCTGGACGAAATGGATGGATCCATGGAAGGAACTGAGCCCCTTGCACCTGTCAGCGAGGAAGATGTAATTACTGGGATTGTACAGCGGAGATTATCCTTGTATCCAGAAACGTCCGTGGAACTAATAAACCAGCTGTTCCGGGAAGCAAGGGAGGAGATACGAACGAAGAGGGGCCAAGAACTGGAACTGGTAAGAGCGAGACAGCCCATTACACAGGCAGTTCCTACTCCCCCACCCGCTGCTACAGGAAAGAAAATACTGTTCACTGCATTTAAAGCTTTTGTAGAAAGTGAGGAGGAAATCGATGGATATTTGGCGGACTTTGAGAGGCAGTGCTCACTACACCAGGTACCACCTGACCAATGTGTCACTATTTTGTCTGGGAAATTGTCGGGCAAAGCCAATGATGCCTTTCGGGCTCTTGCTCCAGAGGATATTTTACGATATCAGCAAGTTAAAAAGGCGCTGCTAACCCGATACGCCGTAACTCCAGAAGCCTACCGCCGTCGCTTCCGGGAGTCCAAGAAGAAGGCTGTGGACTCCCACATGGAATGGGCCAACCGGTTACAAAGGGTGGCATCCCTTTGGGTCCAAGGGAGCAAGGCCAACACCGGGGAGGAAGTATTGCAGCTGTTCCTAATGGAACATTTCTTCCAAGACCTGGCCGCAGACATACAAGACTGGGTACGAGATCGCCGTCCCGCTAACTTAAACAAGGCGGCTCGGCTAGCAGATGAGTACGCGGAGACAAGGAAAGTAAGCCAGGGTACTACACGGCTGGCTCATAAGGTAGAACCGCGTACTCCAACCGTCACCCCACGCCCAGAGTTTCGGGCGCCAGTCCCACCAGGACCACCAAGTCCTCAGGGGCCTAACAACTATCCCCGGGATTCATCTAGGGTGACGTGCCATCACTGCAGCAACACGGGACATATTGCTCGTTATTGCCCTTTGAGAGCTACAAATAACAACTGGAGAGGCACAACACCCAACACAGAGGTCACTCCATCACGTCCCTCTGCGGCCCACTGCCTAGAGACCGAGGTGGGCCCTGAGGAATTTCTGGGAATTTTTCTATGAGGCTGACCCAATACAAGCTGCCTCTCCAGATAACCGTCAGCATCACCGTCAGGAGGTACGGGTGAATGGACAAGTAGCACAAGGCTTAAGAGATACCGGGACTACTATCACTTTGATTCAAAAACATCTGGTAAAGCCAGAGAACGTGTCCACTCGCACAGTTGCCGTCCGGGTCACAGGGGGTGCTGTATTTCGCGTACCCACCGCCCGGGTGCACTTAGACTGGGGAGCCGGGTCAGGAAAGACCACAGTTGGTATCATGGACAACCTACCTGCCGAGGTTGTGCTGGGCAACGACATTGGCCCTCTGACTTCGGCTTATTTACCTACACCTGCTGCTGCTTGTCCCGTGACCACCCGCGTTGCTGGTGAGACCCGGGTAAGACTACCTTCCCCGACATGTACTGTAGATCCGGCACAATATCACAGTCTAAAATGGGAATGTGACAAGTTGGCCAGTGAGAAATCAGAGATGCAACGACACTATGTCATGTATTAGGAGATGTTCCGTGGCTTGAACATTGAAATGCACAAACAGGCTGAAATTGTCAAAAGATTAAATGGGAGCTGCGGTGGCTCAACGCGATTGGCACTGCACTGACAAGCCATTCACCTCTGCAGCCAGGGGTTCGGATCCTGGTCTCGGCTACATGTGAATTGAGTTTGGTGGTCTCAGCCCGGCTCCCCGGTGGGTGTGCTATGCGAGGTAAGCCTGCGTTTAGTACGCCCACCCCCCTCCCACAAAAACCACCACACCCACACGCACTCGAAATTGAGTTAACATGTACGCGCTTTGACCACGCGGTCTCTAAAAAGAGAGGCGAAGGACTAACGGGGCTGGTTGAGTGGGCTAGATCCTCTCACTCCCTTGTAGGGAGTCCCTCTGCCCCGTTGGGCTTCAAAGCAGAGCAGGTAGGGCGGGCTGTGTGGGAGGACCCCCTCTCACACCCGCCATTGCCACCCGGGGCATGGAGAAAGGTGGCAGATTGCCTCTGGGGGAGGCCTGCCTACTCCTACTCCTGCAGTCCGGCTCCTCTCTCTCGAGTACACGCACAAAATACACTTAAAAAAAAAAAAAAAGATTAAATGGGATTTGCATCCAGGTGGTGCCTTATCTGTCCCAAGAGCATCAGCAACAGGTTTTGGGAGCCATTGAGAGAGCAAAGCAAGTGACTGTTCCAGAACTGAATTGCATTATTCACCTTCACCATCAGCTACCGACCTGGTAAGCCAAAGGGCAAAGCCAATGGGAATGCCGACGGACTGTCCAGGCAAACTGAACTTTTTCCCTAACAGCAGACCGGACACCCCCAAGTTGACCCGAAAAGGATCAATCCGGGTCTGCCGGAGTGTTCCACAAAAGGGGAGCAGTGTAACGGACCTATGTATTCTGCCTGTACATCCATAATAATCCTACAGTGAGGCATACAAAGGGTTAATTGTAGAGTGACTCTTTAACTGCTAAATTCTAATGTCCCTTCTTCAGCTAATTGACTCTCTCTTGTGTATTGTTCAAGTTAGCAGTCTCCTGTCAGGTGTATGCTGATGGGATGATCTGTGAGTGTGTATTGTTCTAAAGGTTAATTGAATTCTATTGATAAAGGAATGTGTCTGATCGGGTCATGTTAAACATAGCTCAGAGCCGAACCGTCTAGAGACTGATTAGCTCAAGGGGATGTCATTATTTCAAAGTATCTATATTGAATCTTCCCTGTGTGAGGAGGGGGCGGAGATTTTCATTGTTCCTGTAACAGCTTGTAACCAGATATATACAGTACTAGGTGAATGTGCCATTAAAAATCAGTCTATTTTGACCCTTCAACGCGCAGCCTCGTCTCGTTCTTGAAAGGGGACTCTCTCTCTCTCTCTCTCTCTCTGGATCTCGTGGATGGGGTTATACCAGCTGTACTTGCATATCGCAACTTGCCAGGGAAAAGGACGTCTCCAACGGCTGATACCCCCTCACTACCAGTGGGTAGCCGTTACAGTGGCGAACAGCTTTTTATATGAAACCGAAAGAGTCTTGGGAAGATCTTCTGTGGAAAGTAAATCCTCCAAATCCGAGGGAACCGACGCTATGGACATTGATTTAAATTGAGATTTGAACGCATGCTGCAATTGAATATAGCGAAAAAACTGAGTGTTTGGCAGATCATGTCTAGCTTTAAGTTGGTCAAAAGTTAGCAACTCCCCATCCATCGTGACATCTTTGAGTGTCTTGATACCCCTTATTGCCCAGCCCATAGGGTCTTCAAAAGAGTAGAAGTGCGACAATTTAGGATTCATCCACAGTGGGGTGGATGGAGACAATCCCCTATAACTGGGGTTTGCTAGTGCAACCGCCTCCCCCCACGCCTTAATCGAGGCCCTCATAGAAACATTAAGTGGAAGGTCCATCTTGACTCCCCTATGAATGGCCAGCCGCAGAGTTTCGTACGAACCCAAATGCGCCGCTTCCAACACCGTGGCCGAATCCCCCTCGTCCGACGTTAACCACCGATGAACGAAAACCAATTGTCCAGCCAAATAATATTTTCTCCAGTCTGGCAAAGCCAGCCCCCCCTCTCCCCAGGGATCCTGTAAGATCTTCAATCCTATCCTGGGCTGCTTGGGAGCCCACAAGAAGGTGCTCGTGAGCCCATCAAGCTTCTTAAAAAAGGATTTGGGGATCCAGATGTGAGCATCCCTTAAAAAGTACAGTATGACTGGGAGAATTTTCATTTTAAGCAAATTAATCCGACCTATAAGCGATAAAGGAAGTTTCTGCCAGGCCTGTATCTTTTGTTTGAAGAAAAGCAGGAGTGGTGCCAGATTCAGGGGCATATAGTCCCCCACCCTCGCCGTAATCTTGACCCCGAGATACGTAAGCTGCGTAACCCACTGCAACGGCAAGGCCGGGTCCGCAACGTCCCTGGCCCCGGCGTCCAGCGGCAAGATGGACGATTTGGTCCAATTGACTCTCAACCCGGAAAACTGTGAAAATGTATTTAAAATGCACAGCGCTGCCTCTAATGATTCCTTGGGGTCTTGCAAAAATAGCAACATGTCATCCGCATATAGTGCCAGACACTCATCTATGGACCCTACCCTGATCGCTCTCACATCCCCAGCCGCTCTCAATGCAACCGCAATAGGTTCCATCATGAACGCAAATAAGAAGGGTGACAGAGGACAGCCCTGCCGAGTACCCCTACCTATGTGGAAAAAAGGAGAAGTGTGAGGTCCTATGCGAACCGCCGTTCTGGGGTTACTGTAGAGCATCAAGATCCACTTTCGAAAAGTTGGGCTAAAACCCATTTTCTCCAAGACTGCCTGCATGTATTGCCAGTCAATAGAGTCAAAAGCCTTCTCGATGTCTATGGACACCACTATCCTAGTGGGAGAGGCAAAATTTGGAATCTGCATGTGCGTGAACAGTCTTCTAAGATTGGTGTCAGTAGACTTACCCGGCATGAACCCCGTCTGGTCTATGTTCACCAGAGAGGAGATAACGCCTGCCAGTCTCTTGGCCAGAACCTTCGTAAGGATTTTTAATTCCATATTGAGCAGAGCGATCGGCCTATATGATGCGCATTCTAGAGGATCTTTACCCGGCTTGAGAAGCAAAATCATATATGCATCTAACATAGATTGAGGCAATTGCTGATTTTGTACACAATAGGAGAGCAGGGCAGTAAGTCTGGGTGCTATCTGATCCGCATACGCCTTATAAAAATCCGCCGGAAAACCGTCGGGACCCAGAGCCTTATGTGGGGGAAAGGCAAAAATTGCCGCCATTAGTGATCTCAGCCTCCAAGACCCCCCGGTCCTCATCAGAGAGCCTCGGAATGGAGAGACCCCCCAACAATGCCTCCAGTGCCGATTTGTCATAGGAAGGAATGGGTGCATATAAGGCAGAAAAAAAGTCCTGAAACTCAGCAAGTATATCACTGGGGTCACTAGCCAGACTTCCATCCCTACGTCGAATAACTGGGATACTCGCAAGTTGCCAAGAGTCAGCTACTAAATTCGCAAGGAGCTTCCCGTTCTTATCACCCTCTGCAAATTACGTATCGGCCCTGTGTCTCGCTTCTGTATGTGCCAGATTGTTAAAGTGCAGAGTGAGCTTCCTTTTGGGCCTCTAGCAAGGCCGTATACGAGGAGGCTGACAAGTTGCTGGCGTTATTGTCCGCGCACTCCCTCTCTCTGTCCTGCAACAACTGGACCTCCGCTTGTTGTTCCCTCCTCTCTTTCTTAATTGCAGAAATACATTCCCCCCCTCACTACCGCCTTAAAGGCGTCCCGAACTATAGGAGGATCGGCAGTTGTAGGGTTGGTATCCCAATAATCCAGAACCCTTTCCATCAGATGAGCATTTATTGTGTCGTTTTGAAGCCAACCAGGTGAAAGTTTCCACCCCCTGGACTCCCTCTCGGAAGAGAGAGCCAGGGAGACAGAAAGAGGATTATCGTCAGACAACCCCCCCCCGCCAGGTAAGTAATGTCTCTCACACAGGATAGCACCAGTGGACTACCAAAAGCAAAATCTATCCTGGCTGATGATCGATGCGTCCGCGAGAGATGGGAAAAACACCTGGCAGTGGGGTTCTTCGCCCGCCACATCTCAGACAGCCCAGCAACCGAAGCCCAGGCCACTAGATCAGCCGAGCCCAACCTACCCACATTGGAGGAGTCCATTGCATCCAGAGTAGCATTAAAGTCCCCCATAATTAGAAGTGGGAGGTGTGCATGGGGGGCTAGCACTGTCACGTTTTCAATGACAATTACGCGGTCATACAACGCTGTACCCAAATGAAATGTTGATCATTTTTTTCCCACAAGTAGAGCTTTTTTTGGTGGTATTTGAACATCTCTGCGGTTTTTATTTTTTGCGCTATAAACAAAAAAAAAAGCGTAAATTTTGAAAAAAAACAAAATTTTTTACTTTTTGCTAAAATAAATATCCCCAAAAATATATATAAAAAAAACATTATTTTTCCTCAGTTTAGGTCGATACATATTTATGGTAAAAAAAAAAAAAAAACGCAATAAGCGTTTATCGATTGGTTTGCGCACAATTTATAGCGTTTACGAAATAGGGGACAAGTTTGAAAAAAAACAATATTTTTTACTTTTTGCTATAATAAATATCCCAATTAAAAAAAAAATTCTCAGTTTAGGCCGATACGTATTCTTCTACATATTTTTGGTAAAATAAGCGTATATTGATTGGTTTGTGCAAAAATTATAGCGCCTACAAAATAGGGGATAGAGTTATGAAATTTTTATTATTATTTTTTTTACTAGTAATGGCGGCTATCTGCGATTTTGGTCAGGACTGCGATATTGCGGCGGACAGATTGGACACTTTTGACACTATTTTGGGACCATTCACATTTATACAGCGAACATGGGATTAAATATGCACCGATTACTGTATAAATGTGACTGGCAGGGAAGGAGTTAACACTATGGGGGCGATCAAGGGGTTAAATGTGTGTCCTAGGGAGTGATTCTAACTGTGGGGGGAGGGGACTGACTGGGGGAGGTGACCAATCGGTGTCCCTATCTATTTGCCTAGCATACTTGTTTGTAGCCTAAATACTGAAATTTGCACCTAAAAATGTAATTTTGTGTCCCGCGATCGGTCACAGGAGCTGAAGAACGGAGAGAGGTGAGTGTAAACACACCTTACCTGTTCTTGATTGTGGCAATGTCAGTGATCGTCTGTTCCCTGATATAGGGAAAGACAATCAATGACGTCACATGTCCAGCCACGCCCCCCCTACAGTTAGAAACACATATGAGGTCACACTTAACCCCTACAGCGCCCCCTAGTGGTTAACCCCTTCACTGCAATTGTCATTTTCACAGTAAACAGCACATTTTTATAGCACTTTTCGCTGTGAAAATGGTCCCAAAAATGTGTCAAAATTGTCCGATCTGTCCGCCATAATGTCGCAGTCACGGAAAAAAATCGCTGATCGCCGCCATTACTAGTAGATAAAAAAAAATATTAATAACAATGCCATAAAACTATACCCTATTTTGTAAACGCTATATAGTTTGCGCAAACCAATCGATAAACGCTTATCACGATTTTTTTTTAACAAAAATATGTAGAAGAATACGTATCAGCCTAAACTGAGAAAAAAAAAATTTTCATATCTTTTTTGGGGATATTTATTATACCAAAAAGTTAAAAATATCGCATTTTTTTTCAAAATTGTTGCTCTATTTTTGTTTATAGCGCAAAAAATAAAAACCGCACAGGTGATCAAATACCACCAAAAGAAAGCTCTATTTGTGGGAAAAAAAGGACACCAATTTTGTTTGGGAGCAACGTCGCATGACCACGCAATTGTCAGTTAACCACTTAAGGACCCCTTCACGCCGATATACGTCGGCAGAATGGCACGTGGGGTCGGGGGCGCGTGCTCGCGACCCGGTCCGAAGCTCCGTGACCACGGGACTCGTGGACCTGATCGCCACTGGAGTCCCGCGATCGGTCCCCGGAGCTGAAGAATGGGGAGATCTGTGTGTAAACACAGCTTCCCTGTTCTTCACTGTGGCGCCGTCATCGATGGCGTGTTCCCTTATATAGGGAATCACAATCGATGTCGTCACACCTACAGCCACACCCCCCTACAGTTAGAAACACATATGAGGTCATACATAACTCCTTCAGCGCCCCCTTGTGGTTAACCACTTGCCGTCGCCGCACCGTCGAAATACGTCCACAAGGTGGCTCTCCTAGGCGAGACCACGTAAATGGACGTCCTGCCTATTAGCCGCCACTAGGGGCGCACGCGCGCCGCCGGAGGTGCGCGCGCGCGCCCCCCGCTCGCCCCCGACTCCCGTGCGTGTGCCCGGCGGGCGCGATCGCCGCCGGGCACACGCGATCGCTCGGTACAGAGCGGGGAACGGGAGCTGTGTGTGTAAACACACAGCTCTCGTTCCTGACAGCAGGGGAAATGCTGATTTTCTGTTCATACAATGTATGAACAGAAGATCAGTGTTTCCCCTAGTGAGGCCACCCCCCCCCACAGTAAGAACACACCCAGGCATACTTAACCCCTTCCCCGCCCCCTAGTGTTAACCCCTTCACTGCCAGTGGCATTTTTATAGTAATCTAATGCATTTTTATAGCACTGATCGCTATAAAAATGCCAATGGTCCCAAAAATGTGTCAAAAATGTCCGAAGTGTCCGCCATAATGTCGCAATACCGAAAAAAAAATCGCTGATCGCCGCCATTACTAGTAAAAAAAATATTAATAAAAATGCCATAAAAATACCCCCTATTTTGTAAACGCTATAACTTTTGCGCAAACCAATCAATAAACGCTTATTGCGATTTTTTTTAACGAAAAATATGTAGAAGAATACGTATCGGCCTAAACTGAGGAAAAAAAATGTTTTTCTATATATTTTTGGGGGATATTTATTACAGCAAAAAGTAAAAAATATTCATTTTTTTCAAAATTGTCGTTCTATTTTTGTTTATAGCGCAAAAAATAAAAAACGCAGAGGTGATCAAATACCACCAAAAGAAAGCTCTATTTGTGGGAAAAAAAGGACGCCAATTTTGTTTGGGAGCCACGTCGCGTGACCGCGCAATTGTCTGTTAAAGCGACGCAGTCCCGAATCGCAAAAAGTACTCTGGTCTTTGGGCAGCAATATGGTCCGGGGGGTAAGTGGTTAACTCCCAAGCTGCAATTGTCATTTTCACAGTAATCAGTGCATTTTAAATGCATTTTTTGCTGTGAAAATGACAATGGTCCCAAAAATGTGTCAAAATTGTCCGATGTGTCCACCATAATGTCGCAGTCACGAAAAAAAATCGCTGATCACCACCATTAGTAGTAAAAAAATAAAAATAAAAAAAATGCCATAAAACTATCCCCTATTTTGTAAACGCTTTAAAGTTTGCGCAAACCAATCGATATTCGCTTATCGCGATTTTTTTTGACAAAAATATGTAGAAGAATACGTATCGGCCTAAACTGAGGAAAAAAAAAAATTTTTATATCTTTTTTGGGGATATTTATTATACCAAAAAGTTAAAAATATTGCATTTTTTTCAAATTTGTCGCTCAATTTTTGTTTATAGCTCAAAAAATAAAAACCGCAGAGGTGATCAAATACCACCAAAAGAAAGTTCTATTTGTGGGAAAAAAAGGACGCCAATTTTGTTTGGGAGCCACGTCGCACGACCGCGCAATTGTCTGTTAAAGCGACGCAGTGCCGAATCGCAAAAAGGGGCCAGGTCCTTTAGCTGCATAATGGTCCGGGATGAAGTGGTAAATGAGGAAAAAAATGAACTTAAATGATTTTAGCAAATGGCTGCAATATAACAAAGAGTGGAAAATTTAAGGGGGTCTGAATACTTTCCGTACTCACTGTATGTCCAGTTTTTACTCCCGATCTCTCGTGTTATTTGCATTCCCTTTGTAGTATAAAGTACGGGGGTTTTATATACAACTTTAGTGCCTTGGATATAAAAAGCATTTGATTCATGTATGTTTGTTGGCTCAACATTGTAAGAACAATTACACTCTGTGGGCCAGATTCAGAAAGATGCGCGCATCTTTCTGCTGGTGTAACGTATCTCCGATACGTTACGCCGCTGTAACTTTGGGTGCAAGTTCTGTATTCAGAAAGAACTTGCGCCCTTATTTACGGCGGCGTAACGTATGTGTTGCGGCGTAAGGCCGCGTAATTCAAATGGGGATGTTGGGGGCGTGTTGTATTTAAATTTGCCTTGACCCCGCGGTTTTTACGTTTTTTTTTTTAACGGCGCATGCGCTGTCCGTAAAATATCCCAGTGTGCATTGCGCCAAAGTACGCCGCAAGGATGTATTGGAATCGACGTGTACGCAAACGACGTAAAAATTTCAAAACTCGGCGCGGGAACGACGGCCATACTTAACATTAGCTACGCCTCATATAGCAGGGGTAACTATATGCCAAAAAAAGCCGAACGTAAACAACGTAAAAAAATGCGCCGGCGGGACGTACGTTTCTGAATCGCCGTATCTACCTAATTAGCATATTCCTCGCGTAAACATACAGAAGCGCCACCTAGCGGCCAGCCTGAAATTGCAGCCTAAGATACGACGGTGTAAGACACTTACACCTGTCGGATCTTAGGGATATCTATGCGTAACTGATTCTCTGAATCAGGCGCATAGATACGACCTCCCGCACTCAGAGATACGACGGCATATCAGGAGATACGCCGTCGTATCTCTTTTCTGAATCCGGCCCTGTGGCTCTAAGTGGCCACCTGCAATGTTGGGCCAACATACATCAAACAAATGCTTAAATAGGTAAGGGGCGGGGCCACCCAGCAATGTCACGTGGTGGCACCGCCCCTTGTGATATCACCGACCGGTGCATGCTGAGGGGTGTCCCTGAATGGCAGTTTGAAAATGAGGTCACCCTAAGGGCCACAAAGTTAGGACCCCAATCACACCTCAGAGGGGGCCACAATCACACCTCAGAGGGGTCACATAGTTAGGGCCCCAATCACTGTAGCTGGCCAGCTAGAACCTGTCCTAGGTAGCTAATATAACCTACATGTATATACAGCTAAACCTGCTAAAAACCTAAATGTAATGCACATGTTTATATGTGAGAGACAAAAGCAGAGTTATTCACTGTGATTGTATGCTTGAATGTCATATAATAGTTGTATGTTGTGTTCACAGAGGCAAAAGAAAAAATATGCCTTTAAGAATCGTTTATTTGTGTGACAGTGAAGGTAAGCTCAAATTACACAGTAGATTTCATGCCAGAAAGCATAGAGTTAAGCTCTTGTGACTCATCAGTAGTCTTGACCTATCACAGACACCTTTGCATCCATTCTGTCTGGGAGGTTCCTAATACTGTACATGTGCTGCATTCATTCCACATGGAGAAAGAGAGCAGAGCAGACATACAGAGTTCAGTTTTATGGAAGCAAGGGCCTAAATAGGAATGTGTCAGTTATATATACTGTATGTTCTTATTGTACATAGTGTGATCAGAACTGAATACTGATCTAGTTGTGTGTTCACTTGTAGTTCCACCGAACTAAGCCATCAAACAGTCATCTAACCGCCCTAACTGCATTCAGTCATTCGTTCCACCGAACTAAGTCACATCCATCCATCCACTCTAACAAGCTAACTGCACCAAACTCATTACCGAACTAAAGCAACACTGCAAACCACAGTTATAACTTTCAGAGAAATCCAAGAATGCTTTGATAACTTACAGAGAGAGAGAGTATAAATACTGAAGAAAGAAATATATCCACCATTTTATGTTGAATGACAAGATTGAATATTTGAACCGCCATTTTGTGATACTTATTCAACACGCGTTTGTACATGGACTGTCTGCTGCAAAGCAGCAGTGTTATCTATGAAGAAAAGTGAAGTTAATAAAGAAGTTATTTTTAAGCATTTGGTGAGCTCTTTAACCACTTCAATACCGGGCTTTAAAACCCACCTCCTTCCCGGGCCTATTCTGGCACTTCTTTCCTACATGTACAAATCATCATTCTTTTGCTAGAAAATTACTCAGAACCCCCAAACATTATATATGTTTTTTTAGCAGACACCCTAGGGAATAAAATGGCGGTCATTGCAACTTTTTATCTTGCACCGTATTTGCGCAATAATTTTTCAAACGGCTTTTTTTTGTAAAAAAAAAATGGTTTCATAAATTAAAAAATAACAAAACGGTAACGTTAGGCCAATTTTTTGGTAAAATATGAAAGATGATGTTACGCCGAGTAACTAGATACCTAACATGTCACGCTTTAAAATTGCGTACACTCATGGAATGGCGCCAAACTTCGTTACTTAAAAATCTCCATAGGCGACACTTTAACATTTTTACAGGTTGCCAGTTTAGAGTTACAGAGGAGGTCTAGTGCTAGAATTGTTGCACACGCTCTAACGCACGCGGCGACACCTCACATGTGTGGTTTGAACGACGTTTACATACGTGGGCGGGACTTACGTGTGCGTACGCTTCTGAGCGCGAGCTACTGGGGACAGGGGCATTTTAATTTTTTTATTATTATTTTTTCTTTTTTATTTTACTTATTTCTTTTTTTTTTTACACTTTTTTTACACTTTTTTTTTTTTTCAATCGCTTTTATTCCTATTACAAGGAATGTAAACATCCCTTGTAATAGGAATGTGTGTGACAGGTCCTCTTTAAGGAGAGATGTGGGGTCAATAAGACCCCACATCTCTCCTGCAGGCTGGAAGGAATGAGATCGTGAAAAAAAATTCACAGATCTCATTCAAACTAGCCGCAATTGCGGTTTGTTTACTTACCGGGACCCGGGCGTGACGTCATCACATCGCGCCCGGGCCTCCGACGGTCATAGAGATGACTGGTGACCAGATGGTCACCAGTCTTCTCTATGGCAAACATCCGGCGGACGGCGATCATCTCTCCGGGCCCCCGGTGGGACGGGAGAGCCCGGAGAAGCACCGGATGGCGGCGGGAGGGGGGGAATGTCCCCTCCCGCCGCCTGTAAGAACGATCTAGCGGCGGAACCGCCGCTATGATCGTTCTTACGGTGCGCAGGATCGCCGCCGCTAAAAAATGATATCTCAATGATGCCTCCGGGTGCAGGCATCATTGAGATATCCCCCCGCAAAGCCCATCACGTCATATGACGTCCACCCAGGATAACAGGTCCCCGTTTTGGACGTCATATGACGGCGTGCGGGTGTCAAGTGGTTAAACCTACTGCTTCCATAGAACGGCAATAGAGGAATTTCAGAGTAATAGACAGTCTTGTTGGACTGAAAAGTCAGAGATAATACAATTCTTCTAATGCCACAGCGCATGAGGCACTTTATAGTGTTGCGCCTGCCACACCCCCCCCCCCCCCCCCCCCCCACAGTTAAGTACTGTACTGTTTTTGTATAACACACAACTACCTGACTAGAAAAACGTATGGGGGGGGGGAGAAATGTGGGCGCACAGCTGTGGTGACGGGTATAGAGTGTGTGTGTGGCTCCCTGACAGGGAATACACCTCAATCTACACTGGACAGTAATGGAGGGAAAATCAGTAATAAGAGGCGGGAAGAGGGGGGGACACATTCCACACAACACTAGAAGGGGGAACTCTACTTCCGTCTCTGTGTGTGAGGGGGAAGGGTTTCTCAGTGACACCTCAGAGTAAGGAGCCGTCCTCCATCTTGTGTCAGGTCAGAGGTCATTGGAGGGAAATCTTCTCCTTCATCTTCCATAGAAATGTCCCCTCCAGGGACGGCGCCCCCCATAGCTAGAGACAGTGACATTTATAAAATGAATGGAGTTTTCTTCTCCATTATTGATGAATATACAGAAAGCACAGATAAGACCGGACACCTCATCCTTCTGAGGTAGAAATCCTCTCACAGCCCCCATCCCCCGCACACCTTTTCCCATCCCCCGCACCCCACACTTCATTCATTTCAATGGGGCGCCCTTCATGTGGGAAAGTCGCTCATGGAGGTTTCTGCCGCCGTCACTTTTGTGTATTTTTACACACGACAAAATGTGCGTCTGATTGCCGCATTCGGGGCGCCATTAACAATGAATAGAACCACAAATACGATGTGCGATTTTAGCGTCTTTTATAAATATACAGAAAAAAATCTAAATTTTCCACATTTACGAAACCCTCCGATGTGATTGGAGCCCGAGGCCCCGCCCACACTTCTGGTTGGGAAGGAGGGGGGTGGTAAAATGTGGTGATTTAGCTGTGGGTTTACCACCCCCTGTAATGAGACAAACCATTGACCACTGACAGGGGTGCTTACAATGATCAGATTTTATTTATTGATGTAAATCCTTTATCCCAAAATATAAGAAGTTGCTGTAACTGATTATAAAGTGTGAGATGGAGTTTGGTTTCAGTTTGTTAGTGTATTGAAATCTGCTAGTCCGTCCAACCCTCCCCTCCCCCCCAGACTGACAATGCTGCTGTCCAAAGGTGCCCCCTGTACTCCTTCCTCCAGAGTGGGGGGGGCGCTCTAATACAGGATGGGTGTTACTGGTCAGATCACCAGGTGAAAAAAAAAATCCTAAAAAAAGAAAAGGAATGCAGCCGCCACATCTAATGATCGGTAATCTGCAATATCTGACATCTCTGGGTTTGGGTGTCATATCACTTTATATCCGATAAGTACATTCCAGGGGGCGTGTCCAAACACTTACCCATTATTGTCTGTAGAAAGAAGCCACACCCCCAAGGGGAGGAGCCTGAGACATGTGCAGAGCGGAAACATTTGTTTTGTTTCGATTCGTTATTTACATAAATTTGTTTTGTTACGTTTATTCAAATCGTTTCATTCCTTTTTGGGATTATTTTTATTTATTTTGAATTCGAATCGATAACATTTTTCCAAATTCTGTCGAATTGAACCCAATTTGACCAAATTCAGGAAATTCTAATTGCATTTAAATCGATTTTCATTTGAAATACAAATTTCAGAAAACGGTTATATTGTTATATTCTATTCTATTCTATTTTAACCCCTTCCATACTGGGCACTTATACACCTTCCCGCCCAGACCAATTTTTAGCTTTCAGCGCTGTTGCACTTTGAATGACAATTGCGCGGTCATGCTACACTGTACCCAAACTAAATTTTTATCATTTTGTACCCACAAATAGAGCTTTCTTTTGGTGGTATTTGATCACCTCTGGGATATTTATTTTCTGCAAAAAAAATTTCCGAAAATTTAGGGGAAAAAACGTTTTTTTTTTTTTTGTTTCTGTTATAAAACATTGTAAATAAGTACGTTTTCTCCTTCACTGATGGGCACTGATGGTACTGCACTGACAGGCACTGATAAGGCGGCATTGATGGGCACCGATGAGGTGGCACTGATGTGGTGGCATTGATGGTCACTAATATGCGGCACGGATGGGCACTGATAGGCGGCACGGATATGCGGCATGGATGGGCTTGGATAGGTGGCACAGATGGGCACGGATAGGCGGCACGGATGGGCACGGATAGGCGGCACGGATGGGCACTGATAGGCGGCATGGATTGGCACTGATAGGTGGCATGGATAGGCATAGATGGGCACTATTGTATGTGTTGTACTAATGGATGCCAATCAGTGCCAAACAATGCCTGCCAATCAGTGATGCCCACTGATTGGCATCCATTGCGGCACTGATTGGCATCCATTTTTTGTGTCCTCCTCATCCCTGGTGGTCTAGGGTGGCATCCTTTTTTCTTATTTTTATCCCTGGTGGTCTATATGGCCATCCCTGGTGGTCCAGTGGGCATCCTCAGGGGGGGGGCTGTGCTGATAATCGATCAGCACAAACCCCCCCCTGTCACAGGAGCAGCCGATCGGCTCTCCTCTACTCGCGTCTGACAGATGCGAGTGAGGAAAAGCCGATTACCGGCTTTTCCTATTTACATTGTGATCTGCCGTGATTGGACGCGGCTGATCACGTGGTAAAGAGTCTCCGTGAGAGACTCTTTACTGAGATCGGTGTTGCGGGGTGTCAGACTGACACCCTGCAACAACGATCGCCGCGATGCTCAGAATCCTGAGGACGTCATATGACGTCCAGTCAGGATTCTACAACCACTTTGCCGACGTCAATATGTCATTGGCGGGCGGCAAGTGGTTAAGATTGGAATTTTGGAGGATGGCTATATTCCTTTTATTTTGTTCTATTCTATTAATTTATATTCTAATGTATTCTATTCAAATTTATTCTATTCAAATTTTGGGAAATGGTTATATTCTATTCTTTTATTTTCTATTCTATTCAAATTTGAATTTATTCTATTAGAATTTCGGAAGGAGGTTATAACCTATTTCATTCTATTCTATTTTATTCTATTCTACTTTTTTAGTCTATTTTCTGTTCTGTTTCAATTTTTTTCTATTTCAATTTCAGAAGCTGGTTATATTCTTTTTTTATATATATCTTTTCTATTTTCTGCTTCCTTTTTACTACATTGTTTTCTATTTTATTTTATTATTTTCTATTCAATTTTTTCAAATTTTATTATTTTCTATTTTATTATTTTCTATTATTTTTTTATATTCTACTCTTTTTTAGTCTATTATTTTCTGTTCTATTTCAATTTCAGAAGCTGGTTATATTCTTTTTCATTATATTTTTTTATATATATCTGTTCTATTTTTTTCTTTTTTACTCTATTATTTTCTATTTTATTTTTATTTTCTATTCTATTTTTCCTAATTTTATTATTTTCTATTATATTCTTTTAAATTCTATTCCATTATTTTCTATTCAATTTTTTTTCTATTCTACTCTTTTTTAGTCTATTATTTTATGTTCTATTTCAATTTCCGGACCTGGTTATATTCTTTTTTTATTATTTTATATTTTCTTTTTTACTCTATTCTTTTCTATTTTATTTTATTTTATTTTTATTTTCTATTCTATTTTTTCTAATTTTATTATTTTCCATTATATTATATTCTTTTCAATTCTATATCATTATTTTCTATTCAATTTTTTTCTATTCTACTCTTTTTTTAGTCTATCATTTTATGTTCTATTTCAATTTCAGAAGCTGGTTATATTCTTTTTTTTATCATATATATATATATATATATATATATATATATATATATATATATATATATATATATATATATATATATATATATATATATATATATATATATATAATTTCTACTTTCTTATTTTTTACTCTATTCTTTTCTATTTTATTTTTATTTTCTATTCTATTTTTTCAAATTTTTATTATTTTCTATTATATATTATATTCTTTTCATTTCTATTCCTTTATTTTCTATTATATATTTTCTCTTCGGAAATTAGAATTAGATTCAAAAACAGTTCAAAATTCAAAATCGAAAACTTTTAAAAAAAAATATTCCAATTTGAGTCAAAAGCTTTTCAAATTTGAATTTCAACCGAAATTTTATTTTGTTATTTTGCATTTGTTCAAATTAGTTCCTATTGTCTTTAGGACATTCGGATGCGTCTGGAACTCCGAATAATGAAAAATTGTGTCCGTATTTCAATTCAGAACAAAACAACCCGCACATGCCTGTCCCCGGCCAGCATGCTGCAGAGAAGGGCTCTTGCTCTCTGTGGGGAAGCAGTGGTCTCTCTGCAGAGATCTGACACACACCCCCTGCTGAAGGGGAAGGGATCACCGCTCCGGGTGGATGTGTGGAAATGGCACTCCTCCTCCAGGTGGAAGCGGCAGGCGCAGGCTAAGCATGTAGCACAAACCACAGCAAGGAACAGTGTGAAACGCGTCAGCTATTTTATCCTGTGCCCTGCTGTGGTTTGTACTTTTGTTATTTTGCACAATAAAGACGTTTTTATTGGAGTGCGGCTGTCCAGACCCCCCCCCCCCCCCCTGCTGAGTCACATCTCTAGTTCTACAATAAGTAAAGCTCACCCTCCTCACTGATTTATTTATTTCAGGTACAGTGGAACCTCGGTTTAAGAGTAACTTGGTTTGAGAGCGTTTTGATTTGCGAGCAACTTTAAAAAAAAAAAAATCTGACTCGGGTTGCGAGTGTTGACTCGCAAGAAGAACAGAATTCAAGCTAAAAAGGCCTGCAGTACCGCATTTGGCCTGAGGTACGGGGGCGCAGGAGCCGAGCAGTGCCGAAATTAGGCCTGCAGTACCTCATTTGGCCTGAGGTACGGGGGCACAGGAGCTGAGCAGAGCCGAAAATAGGCCTGCAGTACCGCATTTGGCCTGAGGTACGGGGGCACAGGAGCTGAGCAGAGCCGAAAATAGGCCTGCAGTACCGCATTTGGCCTGAGGTACGGGGGCGCAGGACCAGGATTCAAATTAAAAAAGATAAGTTACGACGGCGTAGCGTATCTTAGATTCGCTGCGCCCGGCGCAGATGTCTGTGGATCTGCCCCTTAATCTTTAATAGAAACAATGGGCCAGATTCACAGTGAGAGTACGCCGGTGTATCTCCTGATACGCCGGCGTACTTTCAAATTTGCCGCGTCATATCTTTAGTTTGAATCCTCAAACCAAAGATACGACGGCTTCTGGCTTCGATCCGACAGGCGTACGCCTTCGGATCTTAGGATGCAATACTTTGGCGCCCGCTGGGTGGAGTTTGCGTCGTTTTCCGCGTCGGGTATGCAAATTAGCTTTTTTCCGTCGATCCACGAAGGTACGCGCGGCCGTCGCATTCTCTTACGTCGTCTCTAGTCGGCTTTTCCCGGCTTGTAGTTAAAGCTGCTATTTTGCGGCGTATAGATAGACCTGCCATGTTAAAGTATGGCCGTCGTTCCCGCGTCGAAATTTCAATGTTTTTTTTTTTTTGCGTAAGTCGTCCGTGAATAGGAAAGGACGTAGCCCACGTCTAAGTTCAAGGCGTCATTTCGCGCAAAGCACGGCGGGAAATTTAGAAACGGAGCATGCGCAGTTCGATCGGCGCGGGGACGCGCTTCATTTAAATGAATCACGCCACCCTACCCGCCAATTTGAATTCCGCCGCCATAAATACACTACGCCGCCGTAACTTAAGGCGCAAATTCTTTGAGGATTCGAAGATCCGCCAGGCAAGGTACGGCGGCGTAGCGTATCTCAGATTTTTTTTTAAACAAACATGTCATACTTACCTCCCCTGTGCAGTTGGTTTTGCACAGAGTGGCCCAGATCCTCCTCTTCTGGGGTCCCTCAGCGGCGCGTCTAGCTCCGTCTCTTTTCAAGTGCCCTGTTGGAGAGCCGCTCTCCCTCGGGACACTCGTGCGGGCAGGCTCCCGCGTCTTGTTGCTGCGTCTATTTACACAGACAGCAGGACTCTGCCCCGCCCCCCCCCCCCGCATTATTGGATTTGATTGACAGCAGCGGGAGCCATTGGCTGTGCTGCTATCAATCTATCTAATCAGGACCCGAGACACCGGCTGCAGCTGATGTGCTTGTCCCCGTCCCTGGAAAGCCTGGGAGTGGTAAGTAAAAGGGGGGGGCTCTGGGGGGGCAGCTGCAGCACGAAGGTTTATCACCTTAATGCAGGGCTCGACAATCCCCCGGGCGCCAGGTCGCAATTGCGACTAGAATTGGTGACCTGGCGCCTGGGGTGACACAGCTGGGCTCTGTGCGCACCCCCCCTCGCGATCACGTTTGCGGCCTTCTGCAGTCCTATGGTTCCTTCTGGAATCTGGCGCCCTCTTTTGGTGACTGTTTGGTATGACAAGACAACCAGCGATGCTAATGGAGCTTCCCCTGCCTGTTTCCATCTCCTTCCCAATCGTGGCGATAGGCGGGCGCTACTCATGTATGCGTTCGCTTCTGCACGCGAGCTCGGCAGGACGGAGCGCGTTCCTGGCTCCTAAAATTTGTAGCTGGCTCCTAGATTCCAAGCAAATTTGTCAAGCCCTGCCTTAAGTGGTTAAATGACATAGGCCCAGATTCAGTAAGCAATTGCGCCTGCGTAACCATAGGTTACACAGCGCAATTGCTTACTTGCGCCGGCATTACGAATGCTCCTGATTCAGGAACATCGTAACGCCGACTGCAGCCTAAAATCTGCGTGGCATAAGGCTCTTATGCCACGCTGATTTTACGCTGCATTCTTGCGTTGGCCGCTAGGGGGCGCTCCCATTGTGATCAGCGTACGGCGTCTTTAGCGTAAATCTGCCCCTTCTAATAGTAGGGGCAGCCAATGCTAAAGTATACCGCCCTTCCCGCGTCGCGACGTTCAAATTTTACGTTGTTTGCGTAAGTGATTTGTGAATGGCGTTGGACGCCATTCACGTTCACTTTGAAGCAAATGACGTCCTTGCGACGTCATTTGCCGCAATGCACGTCGGGAAAGTTTCCCGACGGAGCATGCGCTCTACGCTCGGCGCGGGAGCGCGCCTAATTTAAATGATTCCCGCCCCCGGCGGGATCATTTACATTGCGCGCGCTTACGCCGGGCAATTTTGCCGGCGCGCCGTCGCAATTTACAGAGCTACTGCTCCGTGAATCGAGGGCAGCGCAAAATATTTGCGGGGGCGCAGGGCAAAATCGCTGCCCTGCGCCTCCGCAAATAGAGAGCAGTTCTCTTTGAATCTGGGCCAAAGTTTAACATTAGCGCCATTCACATGAATGCGTTGCGAATATGAGCTGCGGGGAAAAAAGGTGCACGATGCGAATTCAGCTCTATAGACTGGCATTCCCTGAAATCGCGATCGCGACAAATTCGCGGGAAAAAACACAGCCGCGAAATTGTGGTAAAATCGCAATGTTTTTTTTAATTCGCAGCAGTGTGAACCTAGCAGCTTTTGTTTTGGTTTTTGGTTTCGGAATGAATTGTATGATAATTTGTGAAATGAGCTCGGTGCTGCTCCCCAGTGGTGGAGTCTGGCGCTGCGCTGTGACTAATCCTCCGATGAAAGAGTTAAAGGGATGGGGACACGCCTCTCCCTCGCTCGCTCAGCCACTATCACCCGTCAGACTGGAAGGTGAGCTCGGGGAGAGAAGAGCGCCCGGCGTTGGCTCTGCTGGGAAGGTAAGTCAAGTTTTGTATTATCGCATGCGCGGTGTTGGTGCAATTCGGTGATAAAATCTGGCAGCTCCTGCGACCTGTAAGCGTTCGGATCTGCGCTCTGCTGTGAGAAAAAAAAAAGAACATTGTATCATTTTTAACAATTTATTCCCATTTAGCACAATTGGCTGGTATGTCCGTTTTGGGGGGCCGGTGCACCGGTGTCGGCGCCGACCCACATCGGCCTCCGAGGGGCAAGTCACGTTTTTTTGTCGGCATATCACACACATTACAATCAATCTCTTATAGGTTTAGCAACAGTTTTGTAGTGCGAGAAATTTCCCGATTGGATCCAAATTTACCATTAAGGCTTTGTTTTCCACTAGTGCGACTTGTCATGCGACTTTAGACACACAAGAGTCGCGTGTCAAATCACAGCCCATCCATTTCAATGGCACCCGTTCAAATCAGTGCGACTTTGGACACACAAGAGTCGCGTGACAAGTCGCAGCCCATCGATTTCAATGGCACCCGTTCAAATCAGTGCGACTTGTCATGCGACTTTGGACACCCAAGAGTCGCATGACAAGTCACAGCCCATTGAATCTCTTATAGATTTAGCAACAGTGCGAGAAATTTCCCGATTGGATACAAATTTACCATTAAGGCTTTGTTTTCCACTAGTGCGACTTGTCATGCGACTTTAGACACACAAGAGTCGCGTGTCAAATCACAGCCCATCGATTTCAATGGCACCCGTTCAAATCAGTGCGACTTTTCATGCGACTCTTGTGTCTCTAAAGTCGCGTGACAAGTCACAGCCCATTGAATCTCTTATAGATTTAGCAACAGTGCGAGAAATTTCCCGATTAGATACAAATTTACCATTAAGTCTTCGTTTTTCAGTAGTGCGACTTGTCATGCGACTTTAGACACACGAGTCGCGTGACAAGTCACAGCCCATCCATTTCAATGGCACCCGTTCAAATCAGTGCGACTTGTCGTGCGACTTTGGACACACAAGAGTTGCGTGACAATGAAGTTCGATGAAATTTACCATTAAGGCTTCGTTTTCCACTAGTGCGACTTGTCATGCGACTTTGGACACACAAGAGTCCCACGACAATTTACAGCCCATCGGTTTCAATGGCACTCGTTCAAATCAGTGCGACTTTGGACACACAAGAGTCGCGTGACAATGAAGTGCGATGAAATTTACCATTAAGGCTTTGTTTTCCACTAGTGCGACTTGTCATGCGACTTTAGACACACAAGAGTCGCGTGTCAAATCACAGCCCATCGATTTCAATGGCACTTGTTCAAATCAGTGCGACTTTGGACACACAAGAATCCCGCGACAAGTCACAGCCCTTCCATTTCAATGGCATTTGTTAAAATCAGTGCGACTTTGGACACACAAAAGTCGCATGACAAGTCACAGCCCATCGATTTCAATGGCACCCGTTCAAATAAGTGCGACTTGTCGTGCGACTTTGGACACACAAGAGTCGCGTGACGATGAAGTGCGATGAAATTTACCATTAAGGCTTTGTTTTCCACTAGTGCGATTTGTCATGCGACTTTAGACACACAAGAGTCGCGTGTCAAATCACAGCCCATCGATTTCAATGGCACTTGTTCAAATCAGTGCGACTTTGGACACACAAGAATCCCGCGACAAGTCACAGCCCATTGAATCTCTTATAGATTTAGCAACAGTGCGAGAAATTTCCCGATTGGATACAAATTTACCATTATGGCTTTGTTTTCCACTAGTGTGACTTGTCATGCGACTTTGGACACACAAGGTTTGCGTGACAAGACACAGCCCATCGATTTCAATGGCGCCCGTTCAAATCAGTGCGACTTGTCATGCGACTTTAGACACACAAGTGTCGCGTGACAAGTCACAGCCCATCGAATTTCTTATAGATTTAGCAACGGTTTTGTAGTGCGAGAAATTTCCCGATTGGATACAAATTTACCATGAAGGCTTCGTTTTCCACTAGTGCGACTTTTCATGCGACTTTAGACACACAAGAGTCGCGTGTCAAATCACAGCCCATCCATTTCAATGGCATTTGTTAAAATCAGTGCGACTTTGGACACCCAAGAGTCGCATAACAAGTCACAGCCCATTGGATCTCTTATAGATTCAGCAACAGTGCGAGAAATTTCCCGATTGGATACAAATTTACCATTATGGCTTCGTTTTCCACTAGTGCGACTTTTCATGCGACTTTAGACACACAAGGGTCGCGTGTCAAATCACAGCCCATCGATTTCAATGGCACCCGTTAAAATCAGTGCGACTTTGAAGCGACTGTGATCCAGAGAGTGTAAATTCGCATTTTAAATTGTGCGACTTTGGAGAGTCGCACCAGTGGAAAGGGAGCCTAGTGTAGGCCATTCCTCACCTTACATGAAAGGAAACCCAATTGGGGAGCGTGGGACGTTACGGGTGATACTTAATATTGAAATGATATCACAGCTCATATAGTATAAAAGTTCATTTTATTACAAAGTTAGAAGAGGAGAAAAAGTACACAAAGCGATCGCATATAAAGAAAGAGATGCGTTTCCTCTATACAATTTCTCCACACTTACTGTATGTTCTACGTGTTTCGCCCTGCGGCTTCCTCAGGAGCATGCCTGGATATTCTTCTCTGATAGATACAGATAAAAATCACTTTCGCATATCAATCACCTCTGAAAAATACATCTACATTGAATGCTCGTTGGGATCGATATGTGAAACCGATTTTTAAATCGTGGGGTACAACTTTTTCGTGCGACTTTGCAGTCCCAAGTCGCAAACGTGTGAAAGGGGCCTTAAAGGGACACTAACCACTTCCGTACCGGGGGGCACTTACGCACCTTCCCGCCCAGGCCAATTTTCAGCTTTCAGCGCTGTCGCACTTTGAATGGCAATTGCGCGGTCGTGCGACACTGCACCCAAACAAAATTGGCGTCCTTTTTTCCCCATAAATAGAGATTTCTTTTGGTGGTATTTGATCACCTCTGCGATTTTTTTTTTTGCGCAACAACTAAAAAAAGACAGAAAATGTTGAAAAAAAAAAACGTTTTTATTTTTTTCTGTTAATTTTTTTGTAAATAAGTAAGTTTTCTCTTTCAATTACGGGCACTGATATGGCGGCACTGATGGGCACCGATGAGATGGCACTGATGGGCACCGATGAGATGGCACTGATTGGCTGCGCTGATATGCTGCACTGATGGGCACTCATAGGCGGCACTGATGGGCACTCATAGGCGGCACTGATGGGCACTCATAGGCGGCACTGATGGGCACTCATGGGTGGCACTTATGGGTGGCACTGATGGGTACTTATGGGTGGCACAGATGGGCACTGATAGGTGGGCACTGGGCATGGATGGGCATTGTGGGGTGGCACTGATGGACACTCTGAGGTGGCACTGATGTTTCCATGTTGCCAGTCAGTGCCCATTTGTGGGCACTGATTGGCATCTTTTTTACTGCCCTTTTTTTTTTACTGACTTTTTATTTTTTTTATTGCCCCTTTTTTTTTGCCCTTCCCTGGTGGTCCAGTGTGGCGATCAGAGGGGGGGGCTGCGCTGATAAACAATCAGCGTGAACCCCCCCCTGTCAGGAGAGCCGCCGATCGGCTCTCCTCCACTCGCATCTGTCAGACGCGAGTGAGGAAGACCCGATCGACGGCTCTTCCTGTTTACATCGTGATCAGCCGTGATTGGACACGGCTGATCACGTGGTAAAGAGCCTCCGCCGGAGGCTCTTTACCGAGATCGGAGATGCAGGGTGTCAGACTGACACCCCGCATCACCGATCGCCGGCGCGCGCGGCATGAAATCCTGCAGGACGTGAATAGACGTCCAGTCAGGATTTCAGAACCACTTCCCCGGACGTCAATCTGCTATTGACCGGGCGGGAAGTGGTTAAAGGTTCCCTTTAAAAATAAAAAAAAATAACAAACATGTCATTCTTACCTCCACTGTGCAGCTCGTTTTGCACACAGTGGCCCCCGATCCTCCTCTTCTGGGGTCCCTCGGCGGCTGTCTCGGCTCCTCCCCTGCAAGAACTAACCCCGTTCATCGGAAGCTCTCTCCCATGGGGGTTAGTTCTTGCGGGCGCGCTCCTGTGATCACTTGCCCCCCCCCCCCGTCGGCATTGATTGGATGTGATTGACAGCAGCGCGAGCCAATGGCTGTGCTGCTCTCAATACATCCACTCTCGCCAATCAACAGCCAGACTGTATTGAGAAGAGGACGTCGGGGGCGATGCAGCAGGTGAACGGGCTCAGGTAAGTAAAATGGGGGGGGGGGGCTGGGGGGCCGTCCCCCTTTACAACCCCTTTAATACAAAAAAAAGACATTAAGGGGCATCATTGAGCAAGGGGTACCGTTCATGGCTGTGCGACTTCAAAGTCGTCCCTGCACTATTTTGGTCCCACTTCGATTGCGACTCGAGGTCCATAAACATCAACATTACGCAGGGAAATCCGTCAAGTCGCGCCACTTTTTCAGGTCGTACAAGTGTGAAATGTGGACCGAACATACAGCGCTGCAACCACGGGCCGTGTGTTGTGGCTTTCGACCTCCAGTGGGCAGGTTTGTCAGGCGAAGCCGCCAACCCTACTCCATGCGCCGACCTAAAATCGCAGCAGCGGCAAAGGAAAGCAAGATGGGCGCAGCGTGTGTACAGCCCTGTGTGGAATTTGCATAGGTCGGTGGCTGGGAGGGGGGTAAAACTGCAGCCTGGTCCGGGAACCAGCTGATTGGCTTAGCGAATCGCAATACGGAGCCCTGCGTTTACTAACAAAAAAACAAACAAAAAATGTATAAGTCAGCAGCTACAAATACTGTAGCTGCTGACTGCTACTATTAGGGTACTTACCTGTCCAGGGATCCTGCGGTGTCCTCATCTGAGCCGATTCTTGAACTGGCTCTCGGGTGCTGGCGCCGCCATCTTGGCTAAGGGAAACCGACAGTGAAGTCTTGCGGCTTCACAGCCGCTTTCCTACTGCGCATGCGTGAACCGCGCTGCGCTCTCTGAATGGGCCAGCTGCGCGCGGGGGGAGGGGCTGAACTTCCGAACTTGTCAAAACCGGGTACCCACTCCCCTCTCCCTCCCATAAGGTGCTAAATGTGGCAGTGGAGGTAGATGGGTGGAGCTTCTCCTATTTTGGGTGGAGCTCTGCTTTAATGTACCCCCTAGCAAGCTTCAGTTAGTGTCAGATTGTCTTCTGCACTATCACAGTCCCACTATAAGTTGCTGATCGTCGCCATTAGTAGAATAAAAAAACATCTGTATATATACTGTATATACAGTACCAGTGGCGGCTGGTGCTCAATTTCCTTGAGGGGGCGGCCCGCGCCCCCCCACTGGCTCATTGCCCACCAGGCCCCCGCCAGCCCTGCACCTACCCTATCCAGGTTGCGGCTTCGGTGTCTTCGGACTCGCGGTCAATCGGGTCTTCGGACTCGCGGTCAATCGGGTCTTCGGACTCGCGGCCAATCGGGTCTTCGGACTCGCGGCCAATCGGGTCTTCGGACTCGCGGCCAATCGGGTCTTTCGGACTCGCGGCCAATCGGGTCTTCGGACTCGCGGCCAATCGGGTCTTCGGACTCGCGGTCAATCGGGCCTTCGGACTCGCGGCCAATCGGGCCTTCGGACTCGCGGCCAATCGGGTCTTCGGACTCGCGGCCAATCGGGTCTTCGGACTCGCGGCCAATCGGGTCTTCGGACTCGCAGCCAATCGGGTCCTCGGACTCGCAGTCAATCGGGTCTTCGGACTCGCGGTCAATCGGGTCTTCGGATTTGCAGGCCAATCAGGTCTTCGGACTCGCGGCCAATCGGGTCATAGGACTCGCGGCTAATCAGGTCTTAGGGCTCCCGGCTAATCGGGTCCCAGGACCCGCTTCCTGATTGGTGCCTGGGAGAATAAACAGGAAGACATTAGCGAATATTAATTTGCTAATGTCACCCAACTGGGTGGGCTCGGGGCGCAGGGCTCTGCACCCCGAGCCCACCCTTTTTGAAGCCTATAAGAGCCTCAGGCTCTAATCCTGTGCTTCGAAAGAAAACAAATTGGAATCCATGCGTCCGGTGCCCCGCATGTGGATTAGGGGCTCAGGCGCATGGATTAGGGGGGCGGTGCCCTGCATGAATGGCTGCCACTGTACAGTACCATCATTTGTAGATGCCATAACTTTCACCAATTTCACTACAACCAATCAATATACACTTATTGGTGTTTTTACCAAAGACATGTAGAAGAATACACTTTTGGACCTGTAATCCGTTTCCAGTGCGGACCAAAAATTGGTTCCTGCTGAATTTTGATCCATGTATGGACTCTTCCTGCTGGGGGGGTCAATAACCAATCCTCTTCTACTACCCCCCATCTCTGTCCCCTCTTCATGTGATAATGAAGTCTCTGGTATGTCTCTCTGGGGAAGGTGCGGATGGTGTCAGATTCCTGACCTAACCAGTTACAGGAGATATTTTGCCCCCTGGTGTGTCTTTGTACTGTGACTGGTGAGGGGTGCGTTGACAATTGTCATCTCTCTGGAAGAACAGGACCTTCAGGTTCTGTTTGTGTTTTGCTGTAGAAGTGACAGACGCTCAGCAGACCCTGAAGCCATGGAGCCTGCGATAGCCGCCACAAACCTGGTTGCTCTGCCCAGAAATTGCTGCCGCTCTTCAAAAGGTCACCAAATACCTTGAATTTTTATTAAAAAAAATGTTATGCTATACATGCTGAGTTCCCGGGTCTGTACACCCGCTGTGCCCATTATGAGGGGCTCCCACCATCCCTGTGCTGAGTTCCCGGGTCTGTACACCCGCTGTGCCCATTATGAGGACTTCCCACCATCCCTGTGCTGAGTTCCCGTGTCTGTACACCCGCTGTGTCCATTATGAGGGGTTCCCACCATCCCTGTGCTGAGTCCCCGGGTCTGTACACCCGCTGTGCCCATTATGAGGGGTTCCCACCATCCCTGTGCTGAGCTCCCGTGTCTGTACACCCGCTGTGCCCATTATGAGGGGCTCCCACCATCCCTGTGCTGAGTTCCCGGGTCTGTACACCCGCTGTGCCCATTATGAGGGGTTCCCACCATCCCTGTGCTGAGCTCCCGTGTCTGTACACCCGCTGTGCCCATTATGAGGGGTTCCCACCATCCCTGTGCTGAGCTCCCGTGTCTGTACACCCGCTGTGCCCATTATGAGGGGTTCCCACCATCCCTGTGCTGAGTTCCCGGGTCTGTACACCTTCTGTGCCCATTATGAGGGGTTCCCACCATCCCTGTGCTGAGTTCCTGGGTCTGTACACCCGCTGTGCCCATTATGAGGGGTTCCCACCATCCCTGTGCCGAGTTCCCGGGTCTGTACACCCGCTGTACCTATTATGAGGGGTTCCCACCATCCCTGTGCTGAGTTCCCGGGTCTGTACACCCGCTGTGCCCATTATGAGGGGTTCCCACCATCCCTGTGCTGAGTTCCCGGGTCTGTACACCCGCTGTGCCCATTATGAGGGGTTCCCACCATCCCTGTGCTGAGTTCCCGGGTCTGTACACCCGCTGTGCCCATTATGAGGGGTTCCCACCATCCCTGTGCCGAGTTCCCGGGTCTGTACACCCGCTGTACCTATTATGAGGGGTTCCCACCATCCCTGTGCTGAGTTCCTGGGTCTGTACACCCGCTGTACCCATTATGAGGGGTTCCCACCATCCCTGTGCTGAGTTCCCGGGTCTGTACCCCCCGCTGTGCCCATTATGAGGGGTTCCCACCATCCCTGTGCTGAGTTCCCGGGTCTGTACCCCCCGCTGTGCCCCATTATGAGGGGTTCCCACCATCCCTGTGCTGAGTTCCCGGGTCTGTACCCCCCGCTGTGCCCATTATGAGGGGTTCCCACCATCCCTGTGCTGAGTTCCCGGGTCTGTACACCCGATGTGCCCATTATGAAGGGATCCCACCATCCCTGTGCTGAGTTTCCGGGTCTGTACACCTGCTGTACCCATTATGAGGGGTTAGTTTTGTTTATTGAAAAATCTTACAAACAACAACTATATACAATAAAACCATAATAAATAAAGCATATTTACAAAATAATTGAATATGACTATACAAAACAGAAAGAACAAGAAAAAAGAAAACGGTGCAAACCAAATTGCGTACAACACAATCCCTACGAGAGAGCCAGACTTAGGGTTCTTTCACACGAGCGGACCGTTCGTCCGTTCATTACAAGTCCGTTAACGGACTTGTAATGAATCCCTATGGGATCGCGTCCGTTAGCGGATGGAGCATCCGCTAGCGTCCGCGTCCGTCGGGATCCGCTTTTGTGAACGGAAGAAACCCTGTTTTTCTTCCGTTGGGGGGAACGGATCGGATGCAGACGGTCCGTCTGCATCCGATCCCCCATAGGGGAGAGCGGAGCAGAGACAGGGCGGTCTCTGCACTGTGTGCGGGGACCGCCCTATCCGCCGACAGCTTAGCGGGGATGACGGAGGATCCCCGCGGACACACGGAGCGGACACCCTAAGGAACATCACCATCACCATGCATGTCGCCTTTTATCAAAAATATATTTGATCTGAAAATCTAGGGGAGTGAAACAAGAATATAAAGAAAAGCCGCACACCCCGAGATCAACAGGCAGCAGCTACAGAGTCCTGATATTCCTCCACGCCCTTATTCAGGTCTCCTGCTGCCACCCGTCTTTCTCAAGACCCCGAATCTTCCCAACCTCACCCAGAATGTCCTGCACCACCACATAAAAGGCAAGCCAAGCCTGATCCCTAATCTTCATTGGGATTCTCTCTAAATAATTGACTTGAAAGATTTCTGTATTATGAGGGGTTCCCACCATCCCTGTGCTGAGTTCCCTGACCTGTAGACCTGCTCTGCCCATTATAAGGAGTTCCCACCACCCCTGTGCTGAGTTCCCGGGTCTGTACACCCGCTGTGTCCATTATGAGGGGTTTCCACAATCCCTGTGCTGAGTTCTCGGGTCTGTACACCCGATGTGCCCATTATGAGGGGTTCCCACCATCCCTGTGCTGAGTTCCCGGGTCTGGACACCTGCTATGCTCATTATGAGGGGTCCCCACCATCCCTGTGCTGAGTTCCCGGGTCTGTACACCCGCTGTACCCATTATGAGGGGTTCCCACCATTCCTGTGCTGAGTTCCCAGGTCTGTACACCCGCTGTGCCCATTATGAGAGGTTCCCACCATCCCTGTACTGAGTTCCCGGGTCTGTACACCCGCTGTGCCCATTATGAGGGGTTCCCACCATCCCTGTGCTGAGTTCTCGGGTCTGTACACCCGATGTGCCCATTATGAGGGGTTCCCACCATCCCTGTGCTGAGTTCCCGGGTCTGGACACCTGCTATGCTCATTATGAGGGGTTCCCACTATCCCTGTGATGAGCTCCCTGGTCTGTACACCCCTGCTGTGCCTATTATGAGGGGTTCCCACCATCCCTGTGCTGAGTTCCTGGAGCTTACAATCTAATGGAGACCACAGAAGTCAAATTTCACATTTTACACATTGTAGAGATCTGGTGTTATCAGGTCTCCTATATATTTAATCAATACCACCACCCAACTGACACGGGTCACTACTGTCTTCCTTTTTAGGTTCCGTACTGCAGACCAAGATGGCCCAACCTTCCTTCACCACCCATAATCCTCTGAGCAGCCCAGCGGTTCCCTAATGATGACCCCACCTCTGACACCAAAGGAATCCTGATAATGAATGATGTGAGGTGAGACTCTCGATCACCTTCTTTGGGATGTCGGGGATAAATGTTAGAGGGCCACAGGGGGCCAGAATTGTTTAATCTTTTACACAACCAAAGTTTCTTTTAGTGGACATCATTAAAGCATACGATATGTTGTGTTGCTTCTTTAGCAGTTTTCTTGATCAGCGCCATTATAGCCCACCAGGGACCAAGTGTGAATGATTCCCTTGCGTTGCCTGAGGATGTAGAAATGTATTCAGAGTGCGGGAAAAGTATTATCAAGCTAATTACACCAGCAGTAGACTGTAAAGGGTTAAGTCAAAGCTGCACTTTCCGGAAAAGCTCACCTGGGTGGAAAATCTAAAGAAAATAAATCCTGCGTCTTCGTAGAATACATACTGTGACAATTACACCCTCCGGACTCGCCTTGTGCAGAGATTTTCCACCTCTAATCACCGGTAGACGGATTGTCGCTAGGACAGGTTAAGCCTTTCACACACACGGCAGCCGTTACCACGTGTTTTAACTAAAACACACAATTACTGCATCCCCGGCTACAATTCTGTCTTTTAAAGAAAATATCTACTTTACACTCTGCCACACCCAGACAGGAATGTATTAATGTTGAACCTATGGGTCAAGCAGGGCCGCTGATAGGGCAGTACAGGCAGCCCTGTTGTACCGGGCCCGGCCCCCAGCAGCTCCACAGGGGGGCCCGGGCAACTTGACAGTTAATTTCTGGCTATTAAAAAATATAGCTTTCTAAACTTCACCCCCGTCCCCCGCTACTACTTGCTTAAGAAAGGGGGGTGTAATTACATTTTCCTGGCCCCATCAGGTCATCAGAGGGGCCCAGGAGGTGAGCGCAGTGGTCGGACTATTTTTTGTTTTTCGGGCGGATGTACATAAGACCGCACCGCACATTGCTCTGCTTTTTAATTAGTCCCAGATGCCGATGCACACTGCCTTCACTGACGGAGTAATGCTACGATGCCTCCGCTCCACCTCCCGTCCTCATGTGCCGACTTACCAACTTGCCGAGACTGATGTGAGGCATAGGCTCCTCTGTGGCTGGCAAGGGAGCAAGAACTTGGACACCGTGGCTGCAGTACACACAGTGAGTGGAGCACAGAGGATAGACTCCTCACTGTATATCCCTTACACAGAGCATGGCAACTTGTGATTATCAGCATTATGATACTCATGCAGGGAGCACACTCAGCATGTGCTCTGTAATGGATCTGTCATATTGCTGTTGGGTGCTTACTTTGTTATGGCTGTACTGGGTTAAAGTTTGTAACGCACAGTACAGCCAAAGTCAGAACCCAAAAGCCATTTGACACTGACAGATCCACGACAGAACACATGCTGACTGTGCTGCCTGTTCATAATGCTGGTGAAGATGAAGTGAGATGCTGCTTTACACTTGTATTGGGGGGCAGTAAACATGTGCCCCCCAACCACTCCCCTTTAACCACTTCCTGTCTAGCAACATACTGGTACAATGCTGGATTGTAAGGGTAATATCTTGATCATCGCTACAGCAATGATCAAGATATAATTTTTTAGCCCCAGCGATTCTGCACAAAGTAAAAGTAATCTTAGTGGCTAAGAAGCCCCTGGATTACTTTTACAGGCAGTCAGTGGAAGGGGGTTCCACCACCATCCTGCCACTGCCTTTACTGGGCTCTCCAATGCAATCAGGGGTCCTGTTAATGATGTGAGTAGCGGCATCCAGTTCCTGGGACACAGTGAGTGGAATTGATGTCGTTCCTCCCACTGTGTGACATCAGAAACCAGTAGAAATGACCGGCTTAAACAAGCATGTGATCAAACCGATCTGCATTTGATCAGATGCTTTGGAGGCCAGAGGACAGATATGGGGTCTAATAGACCCGAGATCTCTCCATAAAGGGGACATGTCACTGTCACTGCAATAAAAGAGATACAAAAAAACGAAAGACACAGTGTAAAAAATTATTGTTAATAAAATAAAATAATTTTTTTTTTTTTTTTTTTTAAACCGTTGCTGTCCCCCTGTACTGATGAGCCATAATAAACGTGTGTGCATATGTAAACAGTGACAAATCTGCAGAGGTGAGGGCAGGGTAGTGGCCTGGGGGGGGGGGTTAAAGGCAGGATTAAAGGGGGCCCCATCAGGTAGGCTGTACGGGGCCCCATGATTTCTAACAGCAGCCCTGGGGTCAAGACAGTGTAAAGCATAGATTAGGTTGCACGCACAGAGTGCAGGGGGTCGGGAAATAGGTTGCACGCGGGGTGTTGGGTATTAGGTTGCACGCACAGAGTGCAGAGGGTTGTGGATTAGGTTGTGCGCACAGAGTAAAGGGGGCGGGGATGAGGTTGTGTGCACAGAGTGCAGGGGGCCAGGGATTAGGGTTGAGCGCACAGAGTGCAGGTTGGCCAGGGACCGGGTAAGCGCACAGAGTGCAGGTTGGCCAGGGACCGGGTGAGCACACAGAGTGCAGGTTGGCCAGAGACCGGGTGAGCGCACAGAGTTCAGGTTGGCCAGGGACCGGGTGAGCGCACAGAGTGCAGGGGGGCCAGGGACCATGTGAGCGCACAGAGTGCAGGGGGGCCAGGGACCATGTGAGCGCACAGAGTGCAGTGGGGCCAGGGATTGGATGAGTGTACAGAGTGCAGGGGGGCCGAAGACCAGGTGAGTGTGCAGGGTGGCCGGGGGTCCGGGTGAGCGCACAGAGTGCAGGGGGGCCGGGGACTGGGTGAGCCTACAGAGTGCAGGGGGCCGGGGACCAGGTGAGTGCACAGGGTGGCCAGGGACTGGGTGAGTGCAGGGGGGATGGGGGATCAGGTGAGCGCACCGGGTGGCCGGGGGCCCGGGTGAGTGCACAGAGTGCAGGGGGGCTGGGGACCGGGTGAGCGCACAGAGTGCAGGGGGGCTGGGGACCGGGTGAGCGCACAGAGTGCAGGTTGGCCAGGGACCGGGTGAGCGCACATAGTGCAGGGGAGCCAGGGACCATGTGAGCGCACAGAGTGCAGGGGGGTCAGGGATCATGTGAGCGCACAGAGTGCAAGAGGGCCAGGGACCATGTGAGCGCACAGAGAGCAGGGGGGCCAGGGACCATGTGAGCGCACAGAGTGCAGGGGGGGTCAGGGATCATGTGAGCGCACAGAGTGCAAGAGGGCCAGGGACCATGTGAGCGCACAGAGAGCTGGGGGGCCAGGGACCATGTGAGCGCACAGAGTGCAGGGGGGCCAGGGATTGGATGAGTGTACAGAGTGCAGGGGGGCCGAAGACCAGGTGAGTGTGCAGGGTGGCCGGGGGTCCGGCTGAGCGCACAGAGTGCAGGGGGCCCGGGGACTGGGTGAGCCTACAGACTGCAGGGGGCCGGGGACCAGGTGAGTGCACAGGGTGGCCAGGGACTGGGTGAGCGCACAGAGTGCAGGGGGCCAGGGACCATGTGAGCGCACAGAGTGCAGGGGGGTCAGGGATCATGTGAGCGCACAGAGTGCAAGAGGGCCAGGGACCATGTGAGCGCACAGAGAGCAGGGGGGCCAGGGACCATGTGAGCGCACAGAGTGCAAGGGGGTCAGGGATCATGTGAGCGCACAGAGAGCAAGGGGGCCAGGGACCATGTGAGCGCACAGAGTGCACGGGGGCCGAAGACCAGGTGAGTGTGCAGGGTGGCCGGGGGTCCGGGTGAGCGCACAGAGTGCAGGGGGGGCCGGAGACTGGGTGAGCCTACAGAGTGCAGGGGGCCGGGGACCAGGTGAGTGCACAGGGTGGCCAGGGACTGGGTGAGCGTACAGAGTGCAGGGGGGCTGGGGGATCAGGTGAGCGCACAGGGTGGCCGGGGGCCCAGGTGAGTGCACAGAGCGCAGGGGGGGCTGGGGACCATGTGAGCGCACAGAGTGCAGGGGGGCCAGGGAACATGTGAGCGCACAGAGTGCAGGGGGGCCAGGGACCATGTGAGCGCACAGAGTGCAGGGGGGCCAGGGACCATGTGAGCGCACAGAGTGCAGGGGGGCAGGGACCATGTGAGCGCACAGAGTGCAGGGGGGCCAGGGACCATGTGAGCGCACAGAGTGCAGGGGGGCAGGGACCATGTGAGCGCAGAGTGCAGGGGTGCCAGGGACCGGGTGAGCGTACAGAGTGCAAGGGGGCCGGAGACCAGGTGAGCATGCAGGGTGGCCAGGGGCCAGGTGAGCGCACAGAGTGCAAGGGGGTTGGGGACTGGGTGAGAGTACAGAGTGCAGGGGGGCCAGGGACCAAGTGAGCGCACAGGGTGGCCGCGGTACTGGGTGAGTGCACAGAGTGCAGAGGGGGACTGGGTGAGCGCACAGAGTGCAGAGGGCCAGGGATTAGGGTGAGCGTACAGAGTGCAGGGGGACTGGGTGAGCGTACACAGTGCAGGGGGGGCTCAGGGGAGCGCACAGAGTTCAGGGGGGTCGGGGACTGGGTGAGCGTACAGAGTGCAGGGGGCGGGGAATTAGGGTGAGCGTACAGCACTCTATCCAAAAGAAAAAGTTATGGTTTTAGATATATTTTTGAGGTGGTGAAAATGCTAGTTACCTGGCGCTGTCATTCCATTGTCCTGGGGTAGAACTCAGCCCTGCCATACTCTCTGCAAACAATTCAATTGCATGCCCGGTGAGACTTTGTGCCATATTTTGGGAAAATTACAAAATGCTTGTAGGACAAATCTCCCAATCTAGTGTTTATGGGGTTGAATTTTTAGTTTGGGGCACCCAGATAACTATTTGTATTCTTACCTTTCAGAAAAGGAAGATGTCGAAGGACTAGATATGTCCCAGGTCACTGGGTGGTTGATGACCCTCATGGTCCTGATTGGAACTTTGACACGGTGGTGCCAGGCAGATTGTAATATCAGCACAGATGGGAAAAGGGTCACCTGCAAAGGACAGGATCTCAAGCAAGTCCCTCAAAACCTTTCAGAGAGCCTGGAGTACCTGGATCTATCGTATAACAAAATTTCAGAGATGAGAGCCACTGACTTCATGAAATACCCCAATCTTGAAACCTTACTCTTGAGATACAATAATATTTCATACATCGAGAACGGGACATTTCAGTATAATTTACTTTTGTCGAACTTTAGTTTGTTTAATAACCTTCTCTCGGAGATTCCCAATTCTCCCTTGATCGATCTGAAAAACCTGCAGATCCTTGACTTGTCCAACAACCTCTACGAACGCGTCACTCTCGGGGACGTCTTCGGCACTCTGGTGAATCTGACAGATTTATCCATAGGAGGTCCTCTGGTCTCCGGCATCTTCAAACATGACTTTGCTTCTATTGAAAATATCAGTCTTGATAGGTTTTCTTTGAATTCCAAATCTAGCTTGGATTATTACGAACCTGGGGCCTTCTCTGTTCTAAACACTAAGAATTTGTGGCTTGACATCGCTGTGGACACCAACGCAACACTGCTGAGCGATATGTTGAAGGATTTGACAAATAAATCTCTCACGAGCCTCAATTTTATCAACTTGTTTGAGTTTTCCTATTATGTGGGCAACAAAGATATATTTTCTTATCTACCTTCTATTGATCTACGAGACCTGGCTTTCTACAAAGGGAAATTTAATGAGAATCTTCTATACCTGCTCTTGATGAATGTCCAGATATCTTCTGTGAAGAACCTTTACCTGTCTTCTCTTGACTTTGCCCGTTCTCCATATCTCGATATATCAGATGTCGCTATTGACAACCTAAATTTGGAAAACCTTGTGATCCAAGACGTCATCAACCCAGATATTCTTGGATTTGACTTGGCGTTCCCCTGGTTCGGCAAAGTTGCCAACATCAGTGTCATTAACATGAACTTCGACCAACTCCCTTGCAATATTTGGACCCAGTTGACCAATTTGGTCATGCTCAATATATCGGGCAACCGTCTCTTGGCCACCTACCTGTACAACATGTTGTGCAAGACCACTGTGTTACCCAATATTGAAATATTCAATGCTAGCTACAATGCAATGCGCAGTCTGAAGACCATCTCTTTGTTGACGGCTCAGTGGCCGAAACTTACCTACCTTGACTTTACATCCAACAAATTTGGTACACTCGACGAGTTTTGCGTGTGGACATCTAACATCAAAGTGGTTATTTTAAGGGGCAATGTGCTCCAGTACGAGGTGTTCCAGTGTCTACCTACAACTGTGGAATATTTAGACCTGTCCCATTCTCAGCTCGAGCAACTGAATATGAGTTACTTTAACCTGGCTACGAATTTGACGGAACTAAACCTTAGCAACAACAAAATCAAATCCATACCATACAACTGGCGGAGTCCCAGCATTCAAGTGTTGGTACTGGAAGGCAACTCTTTTGGAATTATCGATAGGGGTTCCTTTAAAAACCTGCCCCAGCTGAAAAACTTGACGGCGGGTAACAATCCCTACTACTGTATGTGCGACCTTTATGACTTCTTTTCAGACGTTTTAGAGGATAGATCCTTGGTTCTTACTGACTGGCCCGACGATTATTACTGCTATCACCCCCAAAATTTAATGGAAACCAGAATTGATAGTTTCCGCCCTGGAAAACTGGAATGTAATGTTGGCTTGGTGGTGGCCATATCTGCATCAGTGACGGCTTTTGTTATCATTGTCTGCATGCTCTTGGGTTGGAGATTTAATGCCCTGTGGTACATTAAAGCAACTTGTCAAATAATCAAAAGTCGATATCGGGCCCGGAAGGCTGACCAGATCAGAAACTATGACTACCACGCCTTCATATCTTATAGCTACTTTGATGCCGATTGGGTAAGAAGGGTCCTTCTCCCTCAACTGGAGGACTCCAACCCACCCTACAAAGTCTGCATCCACGAGAGGGACTTCCAACCAGGGAAATGGATTATCGATAACATAATAGAGAACATTGAGAAGAGCCGAAAGATAATCTTCATACTGTCCCACAACTTCATCAACAGCGAGTGGTGTAACTACGAGTTGTACTTCGCCCACCAAAGGGCCATTGGGCACGCGTTTGCAGATGTCATCCTGGTGGTCAAGGACAGCGTTGGTATGGAGGACCTGCCGAAAAGATTCCATAGGCTACGGAAATTGCTTAGGACCAAGACCTACGTGGAGTGGCCCGAGGAGGGCAGCAGACAACCCTTCTTTTGGGTCCAGCTCAAGAACATCTTAGGAAGGGACAGTTTAAGTGTTATGGGGCAAGATAACTTGACTTATCTTTAGTGAATGTAACGGCTATTGTAGGGCGGGCAATGGCAACCATCAAAGTGAATGCACCTGGAGAAAAAACTGACTTACAATTCCTGTTCTTCGATTTTAAGGGTCTTTATTTTCCTTAATGATGTCTATAATGTAAATATTACTCCAGGGAGGCAAGTTTGCCCCCTTACACTTACTGTGAAGGCTCTTTTAGACCCTTAATCACCCAGATCGGTGGTCTCTAAACTGCAACCCTTCGGGGCACTATTTCATCCACTGATACCAACAATGGGGAATAATTCCCCTCACTGACACCAATGAAGGGGCCCAATTTCTCCCGATGACACCAATTATTGGGACACAATTTCTCCCAATGACACTAACAATGCAGCCCAATGACTACAATGAGACATCATTCCTTCCACGGACATCAACAGTGAGGCACAATGACAACAACAATACCAATGATGGGGCACAATTTCTCCCAATGGCACCAACGATTGGGCCCAATGACTACAGTGAGACACCATTCCTCCCAATAACACAGAGAACGGGGCACAATGACACTAAGAAATGGGACACCATTTCTCCCACTAACGCTAATGATGGGACACATTTCCTCCTAACGATGCCAACGATGGGGCACAATTCCTTCCAATGACGCCAATGATGGGACACAATTCCTCCCACTGATGGGGCACAATGACACTAAAAATGGAACACCATTCCTACCAATGATACCAATGATGGGACACAATTCCTCCCAACAATGGGGCACAATGACACAAAAAATGGGACACCATTCCTCCCACTAACGCTAATGATGGGACACAATTCCTCCCACTGATGCCAATGATGAGGCACAATGCCTCCTACTGACACCAATGATGGGGAAAGAATTCTACCCAATAACATGAATGATAAGACACAATTCCCCCCAATGACTTCAATTATGGGGCACAATGACACCAATAATGGGGCACAGTTCCGCTCACTGATGCCAATGATGGGGCACAATTCCTCCCACTGACACAATGATGGGACACAATTCCTCCCAATGATGGGACACTATTCCTCCCAATGACAACAATGATGAGGCACAATTAAACCCCTAATGGGACACAAATCCTCTCACTGATGCTAATGATGAGGCTCAATTCCTCCCAATGACACCAATGATGGGAAAGAATTCCACCCAATAGCACCAATGATTGGACGCAATTCCTCCCAATGAAACCAATGATAGGCACAATGGCAACAATAATGGGACACAATTCCTCCCACTGATGCCAATGATGGGGCACAATTCCTCCCACTGACACTGAGGATGGGACACACTGACACCAATGATGGGCACAATTCCTCCCACTGATACCAATGACGGGGCACTATTCCTTCCACTGACGCAAATGATGGGACTCAATTCCTCCCAATGATGGGACACAATTCCTCCTAATGACACCAACGATGGGACACAATTCTCCCCACTGACACTAACATTGGACTTTGTTTTCTTCCATTGGCATTGGGGCATGTTTTACTCACACTGGTCACAGCCCCCCCCCCCCCCTTAACTATGGAGACAGTAAACTGGCCCCTTGTTTGAAAAGTTTGGAGACCCCCAGACCATGACCAAGACCAGAGTTGAATTATTTTATATTGTATATAGAATGTGGTTTGGGGTCACGTGGGTTCCTTGGGATGACGGTCCAATTTCCTGTCCTCCTTCTATAGAACTTTAGAAGATGTTAGAAAACGTACTCAGCATTTCTTTCCAACCTCACCTATTGTGTAACTATGAAGGTCTCCCTGGGTGTCGCACTAACTTGTTCTGTAGATATTGTACAGAATCTGTCCGCAGAGTTCATTTTATTTGTAAATTTGATGTTACAGAGTTTGTAAATCTATTTATGTTTATAAAAAAATATTTTGTAAAAATATATATTGTGTCCGTCTTTCTCCAATAAGAATGTTTAATCTGCGTATGTTTGCCTGTCCCACAACAATGGGGCCCAACGATACCAAAGATGGGGCACAATCCCTCCCAATGACAACAACAATGGGGCCCAACTATACCAAAGATGGGGCACAATCCCTCCCAATGACAGCAACAATGGGGCCCAACTATACCAAAGATTGGGCACAATCCCTCCCAATGAAACCATAAGGCCCAATGATACCAAAGATGGGGTACAAGTCCTCCCAATGACACCAACAATGGGGCATAAGGATAACAAAGGTGGGGCGCAGTTCCCCCCAATGACACCAACAATAGAGCCCAATGATACCAAAGATGGGGTAAAATTCCTCCAAATGACACCAACAATGGGACCAACTGATACCAATGATGGTGCACAATTCCTCCCAATGACACCAACAATAGGCCCCACTGATACCAATGATAGGGCACAATTTTGCCCAATGATGGGGTACAATTCCTCCCAGTGACACCAACAATGTGGCACAAGGATACCAAAGATGAGGCACAATTCCTCCCAATGACACCAACAATGGGACCAACTGATACCAATGATGGTGCACAATTCCTCCCAATGACACCAACAATAGGCCCCACTGATACCAATGATAGGGCACAATTTTGCCCAATGATGGGGTACAATTCCTCCCAGTGACACCAACAATGTGGCACAAGGATACCAAAGATGAGGCACAATTCCTCCCAATGACACCAACAATGGGGCCCACTGATACCAATGATGGGGCACAATTCCTCCCAATGATGGGGCACAATTCCTCCCAATGACACCAACAATGGGCCCCAATGATACCAATGTTGGAGCACAATTCCGCCCAATGATGGGGCACAATTCCTCCCAATGACACCAACAATGGGCCCCACTGATACCAATATTAGGGCACAATTCCGCCAAATGATACCAATGATGGGGAACCATTCCTCCCAATGACACCAAGAATAGGTCCCACTAATAATAATGATAGGGCCTGTTGGCGTGGAGGTGAAAGCCTTCTGATCGGGACAGAGAGGCATGAGGTCGAAGCCAAGAGGCCGGGTCCCTGGCCGTTGGCCTGGATTTGGTGGTATCTACCCCAGTCAGTTGTTCTGGAGGGAACCCTTGCTCCTCCTTTAACCGGGAAGGAGCGGGTAGTATTTCCAGAGCGTGATTAGGTGGGAGAGATAGGGGTTGTGGGTAGAGTCTGCTTAGGTGGGCTTTCCCCGACCTCTTCTCCCACCTTCCTGGCTGGGAAGGGTGCTGCCGGTCTGGACCGGGGGCTAGGGACCGTTGAAAAGCCTGTGGAAATTGTGCCCCTGGAGTGGCAGTCCAGGGGTGCCATACATTGCACGAGTGTTTGAGGGGCACTCATCGTGTGGCACCTTCAGGTCACTGATCTCCACAACACACTTTTCACACCTGCCTCTAGGGCCAGGCCTTTTGGCTAGGACCAGAGGAATTTTTGATTCCTGGCCGGAGGGCCGGCCAATGTATAGCACATTGGTCACTTTACCTCACTCTCCCATCTTCCTTCTCCCCACTTTCTTTTTTTATTTTCCCCGTGTTTGTCTGTTTTGTCACTTTTTTGTTTGGTGCTTGCACTTTATGTGTGATGAGTAGGGTGCAGGTCCTCGGACCTGCTCTGAAAGTCTTGGGAGTTGGTGGACCCGGCCTTCTGGCTAAGTTCGCCAGCTCTCATGGGGTCTCCCTTCGGGGGAGCCTCACCGAGGAGGGTTCTGTTTCGGCAGTCCCTCCGAGGATGTTGGGTCCTTGTGGCTTCGGCTGCCTGGAACAAGATGGGTCCATATGGCTTCGGCTGTATGGGCCACAGTTACTCTAGTCCCTGCCAGGAGCCTAACGCCCCGGGGGATCAGAGCTGGGTCCTCTTCGGAGGACCGTTTGACGATGCACCCGTCACAGTTTTTTGTTGCACCTCTTTATGTGTGTGCACATTTTTCCTGCACCAGGTGGAGTTTTTGGGCTGTGTTTTGCACGCCACAGGCTTTTCAAAAAAAAAAAAACATTTTTGGGCCAATGCCGATCCACTATCCGGCTATACTTGTATTGTGTTGGACAGGAAGATGCAATCCAGTAAGAAGATTATTCTTCCCCCTTGAAGATCCAATCGCTGAGCTAATGCAATTTTTCTTTAATCAAACCGCAATTGCAGAGCCCTCAGACCACCTCACGGGGGCGTTAATAGGGTAGTGGATTTTTACAACACTGCAAACCCATTTCAGGAGTACCTTGCATGTTCACTGGGAGTGTAGGTCCTGTACAGTGTGCTATGTAACCCCCAAAGGGGGAGAGAGGGGGAGAGGTGGGAGGGAGACTGTGGGAGAGAGAGGTGGGGGAGAGAGGGTGAAAGAGGGAGGGAGAAAGGAGGTGAGTAGGGAAAGAAAAATGGAGGGAGAGGGAGAGCAGGGGAGGGGAGAGAGAAAGAAGAGGTGAAGGGGGAGAGAGAAAGAAAGAGGGGGAGACAGAGAGGGGAGAGAGGGAGGGGAGAGGATTGATAGGGAGAGCAGGAGGGGAGAGAGAAGAGGTGAAGGGGAGAGCGAAAGATAGAGGGGGAGGAAGAGAGGGGAGAGAGATTGGAGGTGAGAGAGGGAGAGCAGGGGGAGAAGAGGAAGGGAGAGAGAGAGAGAGAGAAGAGGTGAAGGGGAGAGAGAAAAAGGGGGAGAGAGAGAGGAGGTGAAGGGGAGAGAGAAAGAGAGGGGGGGAGACAGAGGGAGGGGGGAGGGGAGAGAGAGGAAGAAGGGAGGGAAAGGCAGAGAAGAGGTGATAGATGGAGAGAATGGATAGGGAGATCAGGGTGAGAGGGGAGGGGAGAGAAGGGAGGGGAGAGGGAAAGAGAGAGAATGTGAGAGGGGAGAGAGAGAGAGAGAGAGAGGGGAGAGAGGGGGGGAGGATTGATAGGGAGAGCAGGAGGGGAGAGGGAGAGAGAGGAGGTGAGAGGGGAGAGAGAGAAGAGGTGAAAGGGAGAGCAAAAGATAGAGGGGGAGGCAGAGAGGGGAGAGAGATTGGAGGTGAGAGGGGAAAGAGAGAGGGAGAGCAGAGGGAGAAGAGGAAGGGGGAGGGGAGGGGAGAGAGAAAGAGAGGGGGAGACAGAGGGAGAGGGGAGAGGGGAGAGAGAGGAAGAAGGGAGGGAGAGGGAAAGGCAGAGAGGGGAGAGAGAGAGGGAGAGAATGGATAGGGAGATCAGGGTGAGAGGGGAGGGGAGAGAGGGAAAGAGAGAGAATGTGAGAGGGGAGAGAGAAAGAGAGAGGGGAGACTGAGAGAGGGAGGGTATAGCAGGGGGGAGAAAAGAGAGAGAGAAAAGAGAGGAGGGGGGGAGAGAGAGGGGGGGAGATAGAGGGAGGGGATGGATAGGGAGAGCAGGGGGGAGGAGGTGGGAGAGGGGAAGAGATAGAGACAGAGGGATGGGGAGAGAACAAAGAAGGGAGGGAGAGAGAAGAAACATAGAGGAGGGAGAGATAGGGGAGATGAGAAAGGGGGAGAGAGAAGAGAAAGCGAGGAGAGAGAAGGAAGAGGGAGAGAGAAGGCAAGATAGAGAAAAGAGAGGAGGAGAGAGAAAGATAAAGCATGAGCGAGAGAAAGAGGGACAAAAAGAAAACTAAAGTGAGAAGAGAGAAAAAGAGGAGAGAGTAAAGAGAGGGGGGGGGGGTAGAGTGTGAAAAGAGAGAGACAGAAATTCTCCACATGTTGTCACGTTACAACCAAAAAACATAAATGTATTTTATTGGGATTTTATGTGAGAGACACAAAGTGTCACATAATTGTGAAGTGGAAGGAAAATGATAAATGATACAAATAAATATGTGAAAAGTATGGGGGGGAGGGACATTTGTATGGCGCCCCCCGGAGTCAATACTTGGTAGAACCCCCTTTCTCTGCAAGTCTTTTTGGGGGTGTCTCTACCAGCTTTGTTTTCCTTCCACTTCACAATTATGTGACACACTGTGTTGGTCTCTCACATAAAATCCCAATAAAATACATTTACGTTTTTGGTTGTCACATGACGAAATGTGGAGAATTTTCCAGGGGTATGAATACTTTTTCTAGTCACTGTATGTATCGGGAGTAGAGTTGCCCTTTAGGTTGCAGTTGATTTTCGCACGTTGACGTCACAGAGCAAACGGCTGCTGATGACAAGAGCGTGTTTTGTTTTCCTGCTGCTTATCGGGGCCCCCCCCCCATCGTTCATCCATGTGACTGCGCCGGGTCCTCTCCGGAGTCGGCTCTTTGTCTTTCCATGTAACCGCTCCCAGAGCAAACACTCAACTGTCACTTTTATTTTTTACAGAACATGCCGGCAGTAGAATACACCTCGGGGCAAACATTTATTCTCTCCGGCATTTTCTTCTTTTTATTATTGACTGCCTGTGTTTTGAGCTGAGAATTTTTTCAACCCCCCTGCTCTCCTCCCCGGGCTTCTCCTTTAGCTCGGCAGGTTTCCGTCTCCTCCTTCCTCCTCTGCGGCCAATCAGAACGCTTCTCCATTCAGGCCAATCGGGAAACGGGTCTCAGACCCACTTCCTGATTGGCCGGAGAGGAGATTCAGTATGAGAATAGCAATATTCTCACACAACTTGGTGGGCTCGGTTTGCATTCTCTGTGCCCTGAGCCCACTCTATTTTTAAGCCTATTAGAGCCCCTGGCTCTAATCGGTGCTTAAAAAAAAAAAACACCAATCAGGAAGCCCCGGTCTCTTAGGACTCCCTGGCCAATCGTGTCTCAGGATACACTTCCTGTTCCTGTTCGGCCGGGAGGAGAATGTCTTTCCATAACTGTAAGGCATCTGATTGGCACATTCACATTGCAAAGGGGGGCAGGGAATCGCCGGGGGGAGGTGGTTTGGTTGCTGGTGTCCGTCTCCCGCGGAGGGGGGGCTGCCTGGGTGGTGCTTGATCGCCATCGTCCATCTCACACAGGGGGGGTTTGATTGCCGGTGTCCGTCTTCCACAGAGGGGGGCTGGGTGGGGGCTTGATTGCCATGGTCCATCTTCGGCAGGGGGGGCTTGATCACCGTCATCCGTCTCCCACGGGGGGGTTTGATTGCCGGTGTCCGTCACCCACAGAGGGGGGGCTGGGTGGGGGCTTGATCGTCATTGTCCGTCTCCCATGGGGGGGTTTGATTGCCGGTGTCCGTCTCCCACAGAGGGGGGGCTGGGTGGGGGCTTGATCGCCATCAATCCGTCTCCCATGGGGGGGTTTGATTGCCAGTGTCCGTCTCCCACAGAGGGGGGGCTGGGTGGGGGCTTGATCGCCATCATCCGTCTCCCATGGGGGGGTTTGATTGCCAGTGTCCGTATCTCACAGAGGGGGGGCTGGGTGGGTGATTGATTTGCCGTTGTCCATTTCCCACAGGGTGGGTTTGATCGCAGTCGTCTGTCTCCCGCAGGGGGGTTTGATTGCCGTTGTCCGTCTCCCACAGGGGGGGGTTTGATCACCATCATCTGTCTCCCTCGGGGGGGTTTGATTGCCAGTATCTATCTCCCACAGAGGGGGAGCTATGTGGGTGCTTAATTGCTGTCGTTCGTCTCCCGCGGGGGGGGTTTGATTGCCTGTGTCTGTCTACCACGGGAGAGAAGTCTGGGTGGGTGTTTGGTCACCATCGTCTGTCTCCCGCAGGGGTGGTTTGATTGCCGGTGTCCATCTCCCGTGGGGGGGGGGCTGGGTGGGTGCTTGATCACCATCGTCTGTCTCCCGCAGGGGGGGTTTTATTGCCAAATGTCAGTCTCCCACAGAGGGGGGCTGTGTGGGTGCTTGATCGTCTCCCGAAGGGGGGGTTTAAAGGGGTTGTAAAGGTAAATGTTTTTTCACCTTAATGCATCCTATGCATTAAGGTGAAAAAACATCCGACGGTACTGCCCCCCCCCCCCCCGAACCCCCGTTTTACTTACCTTACCCCTCGAAAGTCCCGCGCGCATCCTCGTGATCCTCTTCGGTTCCCAGCCTGGCCGTTGATTGGCTAGGCTGTCAATCACAGCGGATGACGCGGCGCGCCGGGGGGTGGGGCCGAGAGATACAGTCGGCGGCTATGCCCACCGCTGTATCACGGGAGCGCACCCGCAAAAGCTTTCCACCATGCAAGCTCGCTTGCATGAAGGTGGAAAGCTTTTGCAAGTAGGAGCCGAGACGGCTGCAGAGGGACCCCAGAAGACAGGATTCGGGGCCACTCTGTGCAAAACGAGCTGCACAGTGGAGGTAAGTATAACATGTTTGTTATTTTAAGAAAAAAACATTTTTGCCTTTAGTATTCCTTTAATTGCTGGTGTCTGTCTACCACAGAGGAGGGGGCTGAGTGGGTGTCTCCCACAGGGGGGTTTGCTTGCCACCCCCACATTATTGAGCACCTGGCGCCACTGGTCACTGATGTGGAGCTCTGTATAAACACTACCATGTGTTAGTGTAATGGATGTCAAAATCAGGTACCCCATAAAAAATAAACTAATAAGTATCACGTTTCCAGCTCCAGCAGAGAAAGTAAAACTCATGGCATTTCTATTAAATCACCATTAGATGGCAGCATAGAGTTAAAAGCCTGAATGACAAAGCGCACATTTTAATGAATACTACTAATAGTGGGGTAGATTCAGGTAGCTACGCTATAATTTACGGCGGCGTAGTGTATTTATGCTACGCCTCCGCAACTTACAGGAGCAAGTGCAGTATTCACGAAACACTTGCTCCGTAAGTCGCGGCGGCGTAGCGTAAATGGGGCCGGCGTAAGCGCGCGTAAGGGGGCGTGTTTTATGTTAATATGTGATGACCTGACGTGATTGACGTGATTTACGAACGGCGCATGCGCCGTCCGTGTACATATCCCAGTGTGCATTGCTTCCAAGTACGGCGTAACGACGTATTGGTTTCGACGTGAACGTAAATTACGTCCAGCCCTATTCGCGAACGACTTACGCAAACGACGTAAATAATTCAAATTTCGAAGCGGGAACGACGTCCATACTTAACATTGGCTGCGCCTCCTAATAGCAGGAGCAGCCTTACGCCGAAAAAGCCTTAACGCAAACGACGTAAAAAACCAACGGCGGGCGCACGTACGTTTGTGAATCGGCGTATCTAGGAAATTAGCATATTATACGCCGACAACAACGGAAGCGCCCCTAGCGGCCAGAGCAATATTGCACACAATTCTACGCTGCCGCAATCAAGTTACGTCGGTGGAGGAAGCCTATTTTTTCAGCGTATCTGCCTTTGTGAATCGGCGTAACGCTACGTGGATGCGGAATTCAAATTACGGGCGGCGTACCTGGAGATACGCTGCCGCAAAAGGTACCTGAATCTACCCCAGTAAAGGGAACCAAAAAGACTGACCTTTGTTTCTGGTGGGAACAGAATAATAGTTGCTATCTTGTCTATCAGACTGAAGGCCGTGTGTTTCTGTGATTGTTGCAGGTAAGAGGGAGCATATTTAGTGCTATTAACTGGGCGGAAGTGATTTCATTTACATCCCTGTGATCAGTAACAGCTGCTGTGTGATTAAATAACATGTAATGTTTTTGGATTTGGTTTATTATTTGCTATATTAAATAACATATCAGCACATGTGCAATTGTTTATTATTTTCTATGAGGACGTTATTCCTGTATATGAGAATGTTATTATTATAGATGTGTATTATTATGTATGAACACAATAACAGTTGCTATTTTGTCGATCAGTCGCTTCAGCGCTTCAGTAAGGACTTTGGCTTAGATGAGGGTGACTGAGAACTCTGATGTGAAAAGAGGGGAACTTAGGATGCTGATGTTAAAGGGGGAGGGGACTGAGGACTCCCCAAAAATAATGGGGAGGACTAGGACTCTGATGTGAACGGGGAGGACTGTGGACAGTGCTATTTAAGGGGAGAGGAGTCAGAGTGCGCCACAGAGGCGCACTAAGGACACTGATGTGAAAGGGGGAGGGTACTAAGGATTTTGATGTGAAAAGTGGGAGGGGACGGAGGACTCTGATGTGAATGAAGAGGGGATTGAGGACTCTGATGTGAATGGAGAGGAGATGATTGAGGACTCTGATGTGAATGGAGAAGGGATTGAGGACTCTGCTGTGAATGAAGGGGATTGAGGACTCTGATGTGAATGGAGAGGGGACTGAGGACTCTGATGTGAATGGAGAGGGGACTAAGGACTCTGATGTGAATGGAGAGGGGACTGAGGATTCTGATGTGAATGGAGAGGGGACTGAGGACTCTGATGTGAATGGAGAGGGGACTGAGGACTCTGATGTGAATGGAGAGGGGACGGAGGAGACTGCTGTGAATGGAGAGGGGACGGAGGACTCTGCTGTGAATGGAGAGGGGTTTGAGGACTCTGCTGTGAATGAAGGGGATCGAGGACTCTGATGTGAATGGAGAGGGGACTGAGGACTCTGATGTGAATGGAGAAGGGACTGAGGACTCTGATGTGAATGGAGAGGGGACTGAGGACTCTGATGTGAATGGAGAGGGGACTGAGGACTCTGATGTGAATGGAGAGGACACTGAGGACTCTGATGTGAATGGAGAGGACACTGAGGACTCTGATGTGAATGGAGAGGGGACTGAGGACTCTGATGTGATGGGGGAGACTGAGGACTCTGATGTGAATGGGGAGACTAAGGACTCTGATGTGAATGGAGAGGGGACTGAGGACTCTGATGTGAATGGAGAGGGGACTGAGGACTCTGATGTGAATGGAGAAGGGACTGAGGACTCTGATGTGAATGGAGAGGGGACTGAGGACTCTGATGTGAATGGAGAGGGGACTGAGGACTCTGATGTGAATGGAGAGGGGACTGAAGACTCTGATGTGAATGGAGAGGGGACTGAAGACTCTGATGTGAATGGAGAAGGGACTGAGGACTCTGATGTGAATGGAGAGGGGACTGAGGACTCTGATGTGAATGGAGAAGGGACTGAGGACTCTGATGTGAATGGAGAGGGGACTGAGGACTCTGATGTGAATGGAGAGGGGACTGAGGACTCTGCTGTGAATGGAGAGGGGACTGAGGACTCTGCTGTGAATGGAGAGGGGACTGAGGACTCTGATGTGAATGGAGAGGGGACTGAAGACTCTGATGTGAATGGAGAGGGGACTGAGGACTCTGCTGTGAATGGAGAGGGGACTGAGGACTCTGCTGTGAATGGAGAGGGGACTGAGGACTCTGCTGTGAATGGAGAGGGGACTGAGGACTCTGATGTGAATGGAGAGGGGGATGAGGACTCTGATGTGAATGGGGGACCCTGAGATTTTTTCATACTTTTAGAAGCGAGCCATGACAAGGGTGAGAAAAGATCTGATCTACAGCACATGGCTCGCCCTTTCCAGTGGTTGTTCAGCAGGGGTGCTGATTGCACTCTCTAATGTACAGATCATTGAAGGAAAATCTATGATAGAAAATGTAAAAACAATGTTTTTTTTTTTTTTAAACAATTGGAAAACTTCTCCAAAATCTGCATTCACTAAGAATAAGGGAAGGCTTTAGCTTGTGACACGGCAGAGAGGTGGGGGGGGGGTGTTTAAGAGAGATTGATTGACATCTGATATTTCAGGTGTGATCAAAAATTACCTAAAAGGAAAAAAGAATTAACCCAAAAAAACTTTGTATCTTCTGCAGCTTCATTGGTTGTCCTGAATACTAGAAGATTCTTCACAATAGACTGCCATCTTGTGGAGATTTAAGGGTAATGCACCTAAAATAATAAATCCATGAACACTTGTCTTGTTTAGTCCGGATTCAGGTGAAAATGTAGCTCCACCTTTACGTGACACCTAGGAAGTAAATAGAAATAAACATTTTATTAGGCCAAATTTCGGTCTTTTTTATGCACCTTCGAACAATAGTTCCTACAGCCCCACCCCATTACAATAGTTCCTACACCCCCACCCCATTACAATAGTTCCTACAGCCCCACCCCATTACAATAGTTCCTACAGCCCCACCCTAATTACAATAGTTCCTACAGCCCCACCCCATTACAATTGTTCCTACAGCCCCACCCCAATACAATTGTTCCTACAGCCCCACCCCATTACAATACTTCCTACAGCCCCACCCCATTACAATAGTTCCTACACCCCCACCCCATTACAATAGTTCCTACAGCCCCACCCCATTACAATAGTTCCTACAGCCCCACCCCATTACAATAGTTCCTACAGCCCCACCCTAATTACAATAGTTCCTACAGCCCCACCCCATTACAATAGTTCCTACAGCCCCACATCATTACAATAGTTCCTACAGCCCCACCCCATTACAATAGTTCCTACAGCCCCACATCATTACAATAGTTCCTACAGCCCCACCCTAACTACAATAGTTCCTACAGCCCCACCCCATTACAATAGTTCCTACAGCCCCACCCTAATTACAATAGTTCCTACAGCCCCACCCCATTACAATAGTTTCTACAGCCCCACCCCAATACAATTGTTCCTACAGCCCCACCCCAATACAATAGTTCCTACAGCCCTACCTTAACTACAATAGTTCCTACAGCCCCACCCCAATACAATTGTTCCTACAGCCCTACCTTAACTACAATAGTTCCTACAGCCCTACCTTAACTACAATAGTTCCTACAGCCCCACCCCAATACAATTGTTCCTACAGCCCCACCCCAATACAATTGTTCCTACAGCCCCACCCCAATACAATAGTTCCTACAGCCCCACCCCATTACAATAGTTCCTACAGCCCCACCCTTATTACAATAGTTCCTACAGCCCCACCCTTATTACAATAGTTCCTACAGCCCCACCCTAATTACAATAGTTCCTACATCCCCACCCCATTACAATGGTTCCTACAGCCCCACCCCATTACAATACTTCTTACAGCCCCACCCCATTACAATACTTCTTACAGCCCCACCCCATTACAAACCAACGCCAACCCCCCCCCCCCCCCTCCATGGGAGACAGACGGGAAGGTGGCGATGATTTATTACCCCCCCCCCCCCCCACCCACCCTGGATGAGAAGGTGGCGATCAGAGACCTCCTTACCTTAGAAGGCAGATGGCAGGGCTGCTGCTCCCCGCTCCGGGGCTGTTGCTACTCCTCTTAGCCGAACAGGAAGTGGGTTCTGAAACCTGATTGGCCGGGAATCCTAAGACGGTCTCAAGACCCGCTTCCTGATTGTCCGGCAGGAAGACAATAGCGAATCTTAATTCGCTATTGTCACACAACGGAGAGGAAGGGGAAGGGCACAGTGCTCTGTTCCCTGAGCCCACCCTTTTTAAAAGTCAGTTAGATCCTCAGGCTCTAATCACGTGCTTCTAAAGACCAAAACAACCCCATTGGAATCCATGTGTCTGGTGCCCTGCATTAGGGGCCGGGCGAAAGGGGTGGGGGGTCCACTCCATATGGACAGGCCACCACCACTGCTGGGCCCCTACCATAGCTCTGTTTTCTCTCTCGCCTTGTGCATGCTGACTGATCTTGTCTCCGCCCCCTCCTGTCGTTTTCTGCAGTTGGTCCGCAGTGGGTGGAGCCTGCTGGGCCCCAGTGGCGGCTGTTGCTCAAAAAATTTTTTTGGGGGGGGGGGGCGCAAACAAACTAAAAAAAAGAAACATAAATTGCCTATCAAATGCAGCTACTCTGCCATCAAACGCAGCCACTGTACCTATCAATTGCTGACACTGTGCCCATCAATGCCGCCATTGTGTCACATCAAATGCTGCCAGTGTGCCCATCAATTTCCCCCATCGTGCCCTATCAAATGCTGCCAGTGTGCCCATCAATTACCACTACTGTGCTTCATCAGATGCTGCCAGTGTGCCGATGAATTGCCACTTTTGTGCTTCATCAGATGCCAGTGTGCCGATCAATTGTCGCTACTGTGCCCCATCAGATGCTGCCAGTGTGCCCATCATTTGCAGCTACTGTGCCCCATCAAATGCTGCCAGTGTGCCCATCAATTGCCGCTACTGTGCCCCATCAGATGCTGCCAGTGTGCCTATCAACTGCCGATACTGTGCCCCATCAAATGCTGGCAGTGTGCCCATCAATTGTCGCTACTGTGCCTCATCAGATGCTGCCAGTGTGCCCATCAATTTCCACTACTGTGCCCCATCAGATGCTGCCAGTGTGCCTATCAATTTCCACTACTGTGCCCCATCAAATGCTGCCAGTGTGCCCATCAATTGCCGCTACTGTGCCCCATCAGATGCTACCAGTGTGCCCAACATTTGCAGCTACTGTGCCCCATCAAATGCTGCCAGTGTGCCCATCAATTGCCGCTACTGTGCCCCATCAGATGCTGCCAGTGTGCCTATCAACTGCCGCTACTGTTCCCTCATCAAATTCTGCCAGTGTGCCCATCAATTGCCGCTACTGTGCCCCATCAGATGCTGCCAGTGTGCCTATCAACTGCCGCTACTGTGCCCCATCAGATGCTGCCAGTGTGCCCATCAATTGCAGCTACTGTGCCCCATCAGATGCTGCCAGTGTGCCCATCATTTGCAGCTACTGTGCCCCATCAGATGCTGCCAGTGTGCCCATCATTTGCAGCTACTGTGCCCCATCAGATGCTGCCAGTGTGCCCATCATTTGCAGCTACTGTGCCCCATCAAATGCTGGCAGTGTGCCCATCAATTGCCGCTACTGTGCCCCATCAGATGCTGCCAGTGTGCCGATCAACTGCTGCTACTGTGCCCTATCAGATGCTGCCCGGCCCTTACCTGTCTCGGAGCGGGTCAGCGGCAGTCCCCTGCACGTCCTCCATTTCTTCTTCCGTCCTCTCTCAGGCATCCAATCACAGCGTCTGACGTTTCAGCTACTCAGGTGACCGGTGACAGACCCGGCAACCTGATTGGCTGTGAGGCGGTTCAGTGTTAGCAAAGAGAATTACTTTGCTTTGCTAACACACAGCTGAGTGATCAGCGAATGCCCAGCATGGCGCCCACTGATCACTGTTTTGGGAGCCTATTGGAGCCTACGGCTCTAATCGGGTGCTTCCAAAAAACACCCCCACCGCTGTAATTCAGGTGCCAGGTGACCGAAAAGGGGCCGGGCACCTGAATAGGGGGTGTCATCAGCAACCGTAGATAGATTCATGCAATGCTCAAATCTATCTATGGTAATAGAGCGGTGCAGGAGAGAGGGGCGGCGCTCCTGCACCCTTTATGGACGCACCACCACTTCTGGGCCCCGCCCATAGCTCTGGTTTCTCTCTCTTGTGCATGGTGACTGATATTGTCTCCGCCCCCTCCTGTAGTTTTTTTTCTGTAGTGGGTGGAGCCTGCTGGGTCTCTCGCACAGCTCTGCCCTGTGCACAGACTATATACAGCTCAGTGGTGATGTCACTTCTACTTTGGCCAGAATGTGGTATATAGATTTCTCATTGAGGTGTTTCAGAGAACTATACCAAATTTTGGCCACTAGATGGCGATGACGATACAGGTATTTATCTCTGAAACGAAAAATGAGTGACATTTCGTTCATCTTGCGGCCCATGCTTCTGCCTTTCATGCAGTGAACTTTTTATAAATAGTTTTGCAAGTGTGCATGCATACGCTATTTTTAACTTCGATTTTAATTTATTTTTTCATATAATAGTAACAACAAAATATTAATTTCCAATTAAAAAATGTTTCACTGATGAAGCTCTTGTGGTGAAACATGTAGCTGCAAAAGAGGTTTTCCATCATGGCGGTAAATCTCCGCAGAAGCGGCTCTAGGCTTTGTGAGGCCTTAGGTTACACCTACATTCTATACCAGGGGTCTCCAAACTGTGGCCCGAGGGCCGGATGCGGCCCTTTGCTAGCCTTTATCCGGCCCTCAGGGCTTTATTCCTCCCACTGATACGAGGCACTAATTATTCCCACTGACCCCAACAAGGGGGCACTTTTTCTTCCACTGATACCAATGATGAGATACAATTACTCCTACTAATAGGGGCACTACTCCTTATCCTACTGATCGCAAACTATGAGACCATATCTATTCTCACCAATGCCGGGCCCGGGGCTTTTTCTGCCCCCCGCTGGCCACAATCCGGCCCTCCTAAAGGCTAAAGAACAATAAACTGGCCCTTTGTTTGAAAAGTGTGGACACCCCTGTTCTATACCATAAAAAAAAACAGGTCGGAAGGTTGGGGAGGAGTGGGTAGGCGATCTTGCTAACATACAGAATATAGGGCCGCTGTTAGAAAACACGGGGCCCCCGTACAGCCTTCCAACCCTGGAATATTTTTTAAAAGCGCCCCCGTCCCGACGAGCTCGCGCGCAGAAGCGAACGCATACGTGAGCAGCGCCCGCTTATGAAAACGGTGTTCAAACCGCACATGTGAGGTATCGCCGCGATCGTTAGAGCGAGAGCAATAATTCTAGCTCTAGACCTCCTCTGTAACTCGAATCATGCAACCTGTAGAATTTTTTTACACGACGCCTATGGAGATTTTTAAGGTTAAAAGTTTATCGCCTTCCCACGAGCGGGCGCAATTTTGAAGCGTGACATGTTGGGTATCAATTTACTCAGTGTAACATTATCGTTCACAATATTAAAGAAAATTGGGCTGACTTTACTGATGTCTTATTTTTTTTATTAAAAAAAGTGAATTTTTCCCCCCCAAAAAAAAGTACGCTTGTAAGACCGCCGCGCAAATACGGCGAGACAGAAAGTATTGCAACGACCGCCATTTTATTCTCTAGGGTGTTAGAATTTTTTTTTTTTAATGTTTGGGGGTTCTAAGTAATTTTCAAGCAAAAAAAAACTTGTTTTTAACTTGTAAACAACACATCTGAAAAAGAGGCTCGGTCCTTAAGTGGTTAAACTCTGAAGAGCCCTGAGTAACAGTCATGAGCTCTCCATTGTTTTAGCCTGTTCTGAACCCAGGTCTTTCCCCCTAAAAGGACAGGTTCTCTTTATGAATAAACAATGGCCCGGATTCAGGTAGATTTGCCCCTTATTTGCGGAGGCGCAGGGCAGCGTTTTTGCCCTGCGCCCCCGCAAATTTACTGCGCTACCCGCGATCCACGGAGCAGTAGCTCCGTAAATTGCGTGTGCGCTGTGTAAACTTGCCCTGCGTAAGGGCGCCTAATGTAAATGAACCCGTAGGGGGCGGGAATCATTTAAATTAGGCGCGCTCCCGCGGCGAGCGTAGAGCGCATGCTCGTGCATTGCGGCAAATGACGTTGCAAGGACGTCATTTGCTTCAAAGTGAACGTGAATGGCGTCCAGCGCCATTCACGAATCACTTGCGCAAATTATGTAAAATTTGAACGTCGCGACGCGGGAACGACGGGTATACTTTAGCATTGGCTGCCACTGCTATTAGAAGGGTCAGCCTTATGCTAAACACGCCGTACGGAAACAACGTAAGTTGCGTACGCAGGGCTCGCGCAACATTGTGAATCGGTGTTAGTATGCAATTTGCATACTATACACAGATCACAATGGGAGCGCCCCCTAGCGGTCATCGCTAGAATGCAGCCTAAGATATGGGCTGCAGTCGGCGTTACGATGTTCCTGAATCAGGAGCATTCGTAACGCCGGGGCAAGTAAGCAATTGCGCTGTGTAACCTATGGTTACACAGGCGCAATTGCTACTTGAATCCGGGCCACTGTGCCCTTGAACAGTTGGAGTGAGCGGGGGGGGGGGGGGGGGGGGGCTTGATGGAGTGACAGGCTTTCATCCCATACCGAAGATGCGGTTAGTTTTCGGTTATCTCGCTGCCTCTGAGGGTCCTTGTCATAGTTTTGCTTCCCTTTTTTTTTTCTCCTGTACAGAAAGGCAATTTTCTTTTGTTTATTTTTATTTTCAGCAGTTGAAGCCACTCCCATCGTGTCGTGATTGTGAAATACAGGAGTGAACTATTCTGTAGACATGAAAGTATATTTATGGAACAATGTGAGATTTAAGGTTTCAAACATAAATGTTTAGGGGCAGATCCACAAAAGGATTACGCCGGCGTATCTATTGATACGCCGGCGTAATTTTAAATTTTCTTGTATCCACAAAACAAGATACGACGGCATCTGGGATCGATCCGACAGGCGTACGTCTTCGTACGCCGTCGGATCTTAGATGCAATTTTTCGGCGGCCGCTAGGTGGTGTTTCCGTCTAAATCAGCATCGAGTATGCAAATTGGCTATTTACGGCAATCCATGAACGTACATCCGGCCGGCGCATTTTTTTTACGTCGTTTTCGTTCGGCTTTTTCCGGCGTATAGTTAAAGCTGCTGTTATGAGGCGTACTCGATGTTAAGTATGGCCGTCGTTCCCGCGTACAATTTTGAAATATTTACGTCGTTTGCGTAAGTCGTTTGCGAATAGGGATTTGCGTAGAATGACGTCACCGTCGGAAGCATTGACTTTTTCCAGGGTTAATTTCGAGCATGCGCACTGGGATACCCCCAGGGACGGCGCATGCGCAGTTAAAAAAAAAACGTTGTTTACGTCGGGTCACGACGTATTAACGTAAAACACGCCCCCATTACATCCATTTGAATTCCGCGCCCTTACGCCGCCAAAGATACACTACGCCGCTGTAACTTACGGCGCAAATTATTTGTGGATTCAAAATAAAAAAAATAAGTTGCGGCGGCGTAGTGTATCTTAGATACGCTGCGCCCGGCAGAAGATTAAGCGCAGGTACGTGGATCTGCCCCTTAGAGTATATAAAGACTGACGGGATAGGAGGAGGATTGACTGGGATAGGAGGAGGATTGACTGGGATAAGAGGAGGATTGACTGGGATAAGAGGAGGATTGACTGGGATAAGAGGAGGATTGACTGGGATAAGAGGAGGATTGACTGGGATAAGAGGAGGATTGACTGGGATAAGAGGAGGATTGACTGGGATAAGAGGAGGATTGACTGGGATAAGAGGAGGATTGACTGGGATAAGAGGAGGATTGACTGGGATAAGAGGAGGATTGACATTGACCGGGATAAGAGGAGGATTGACTGGGATAAGAGGAGGATTGACTGGGATAAGAGGAGGATTGACTGGGATAAGAGGAGGATTGACCGGGATAAGAGGAGGATTGACCGGGATAAGAGGAGGATTGACTGGGATAAGAGGAGGATTGACTGGGATAAGAGGAGGATTGACTGGGATAAGAGGAGGATTGACTGGGATAAGAGGAGGATTGACTGGGATAAGAGGAGGATTGACCGGGATAAGAGGAGGATTGACCGGGATAAGAGGAGGATTGACCGGGATAAGAGGAGGATTGACTGGGATAAGAGGAGGATTGACTGGGATAAGAGGAGGATTGACTGGGATAAGAGGAGGATTGACATTGACCGGGATAAGAGGAGGATTGACTGGGATAAGAGGAGGATTGACCGGGATAAGAGAAGGATTGACAGGGATAAGAGGAGGATTGACCTGGGATAGGAGGAGGACTGACCGGGATAGGAGGAGGACTGACCGGGATAGGAGGAGGACTGACCGGGATAGGAGGAGGACTGACCGGGATAAGAGGAGGATTGACTGGGATAAGAGGAGGATTGACTGGGATAAGAGGAGGATTGACTGGGATAAGAGAAGGATTGACCGGGATAAGAGGAGGATTGACCGGGATAAGAGGAGGATTGACCGGGATAAGAGGAGGATTGACCGGGATAAGAGGAGGATTGACCGGGATAAGAGGAGGACTGACCGGGATAAGAGGAGGATTGACCGGGATAAGAGGAGGACTGACCGGGATAAGAGGAGGACTGACCGGGATAAGAGGAGGACTGACCGGGATAAGAGGAGGACTGACCGGGATAAGAGGAGGACTGACCGGGATAAGAGGAGGACTGACCGGGATAAGAGGAGGACTGACGGTATAAGGAGGAGGACTGACGGGATAGGAGGAAGAGAGACGGGATAAGGTTGGAGACTGACGGGATAAGGAGGAGGACTGACGGAATAGGAGGAGGACTGACGGGATAAGGAAGAGGACTGATGGGATAAGGAGAAGGACTGACGGGATAGGAGGAAGACTGACCAGGACAGGAGAGAGGCCTGACTGGGACAAGCGGGAAGACTGATGGGACAAGGAGGAACCCTGACATAAGGGGGGACTCTGATGGGGACCCTTGCAGTATGTGAGGATAAATCTGATGAGGACCCCGATGTTCATATTGTAAGGGGGACTGTGATGAGGTCCCTGATGTAAGAGGAAACTCCAAAGTAAAGAGACTCTGCTAATGTTTTCTATTGTAAGGGGAACTGTGATGAGAGCGCTGATTTAATGGGGGACTTTGATGGGGACCCTGATGTAAGGGGGGACTCCAAACTAAGGTTTTTTTTTAAATTCAGCCTAGGGAGCTGCCAAGACATGCTGATGCTTCTCCAGAACTACAACAGAGAGAGATCCACCGATCCTTCCCAGTCCTAAAGAGTGCGGTACTCAGGATTCTGGAGAATAAAGTCAGTGCGTTGGAAATTTTCAGTCGTTTCCTGCCAGATCTATAACAACCATTTCTGGGCGATGTTGTGGTAATGCGAGGTTTTCGGTGAGTAATGATGAAAGTTTTTGGTTTCCTTTGTTCTCGGGGTTCATCGTCATCTGCGGCAGAGTTCTATTTTCTGTATGAGACTGCCGAGCCGTCATTGTCACAGAAAATTATATTTATTACATTGTTACTGAGCCATTGTTTCATCAATGTAGAATCTTCTGTAGAGGGGAAGGCTGATCGGCCAAGGCCGTATATGTCAGAGCTATATAAATGTATAATAATAGTGTGTGACTGTGGGGGAGGGGGCATTAGAGTGTAAGCTCCTCTGTACAGAGACTGATGTGACTGTGGAGGGGGAGGGGGCATTAGAGTGTAAGCTCCTCTGTACAGAGACTGATGTGACTGGGGGGGGGGCATTAGAGTGCAAGCTCCTCTGTACAGAGACTGATGTGACTGTGGGGGAGGGGACATTAGAGTGTAAGCTCCTCTGTACAGAGACTGATGTGACTGGGGGGGGGGGCATTAGAGTGTAAGCTCCTCTGTACAGAGATTGATTTGACTGTGGGGGGAAGGGACATTAGAGTGTAAGCTCCTCTGTACAGAGACTGATGTGACTGGGGGGGGGGACATTAGAGTGTAAGCTCCTCTGTACAGAGATTGATTTGACTGTGGGGGGGGGGGACATTAGAGTGTAAGCTCCTCTGGTACAGAGACTGATGTGACTGGGGGGGGGGGGGGACATCAGAGTGTAAGCTCCTCTAGTACAGAGACTGATGTGGGTGGCTCAGTGATCTCTGTACAGCGCTGCGGTATATGTCGGCACTATATGAATGTATGATAATAAGTGTGTGACTGTGGGGGGGGGGGGGCATTAGAGTGTAAGCTCCTCTGGTACAGAGTTTAGCTCAATGTTCTCTATAAAGCGCTTCGGAATAAAATTGAAGATTTACAAATATGATACAAAAACTCTTTTGATCTTCTATTCCACAAAGGTGGGCGGGCTCTCGCGTCTTTTTTTTCAATCTCTGTGCCGGAGTGTGCCAGTTCAGCTATTTTTCGGTGCATTTGATTTATTCCGACAAAAGCCAACCATTGCACAAGCCCTGATGGAAGCCGTCAATGTGTTTCCTGCCTCTTAAAGCTTGAAGCAGCACAAAGAACCTTCACATTGCTTCCTGAAATTGCAACAGGTCCCTTGCTCATCGGCCATTGGGAGTGGGTGACGGGAACAAATCCTTAACGCTCGCATAAAGTCGCTTCCTCTATCTTGCCTTGAGGATCCAAAGCTCTGATCGAACGCTATTCAAAGGAATTGAATTTTTTTTTTTTGTAACGGGTCAAGGAGGACTTCAAGGCCCTGCCATGGCTGATGTAGACCTGGACAGCCTTGCCAACGTGACCGCTGGTGTCTCTGCCGTCTCCACCTATAACTATGACGAAGACGAGGTCTTACTTTGCACCAAAACCGAAAGCAATAATTTTGGAGAGGTCGTCGTCCCCATCTTTTTCTACGTGATCTTCACCATCAGCTTGTTGGGGAATGGCCTGATCTTGTTCCTACTCTTGAAATTTGAGAACATCAAGACGGTGACCAACTTATTCATCCTCAACTTGGTGATCTCGGACTTGCTGTTTACGGTTTCGCTCCCGTTTTGGGGTTATTACCAAACCCACGGCTGGATCTTCGGAGAGGGTCTGTGCAAGGTGGCCTCGTCCACCTTTTACATCGGGTTTTACAGCAGCATCCTGTTCCTGACCATGATGACGGTTGACCGATACATGGCCGTTGTCCACGCCATTTCTGCCGCCAGGACCAGAAAGCTCACGTATGTCTACTTGGCAAGCGCCATTATCTGGGCGGTAAGCTTCTTGTCGACCATTCCCAAATTATTCTTGTACGGAACGAGGAATGATGCGTTATATGGGATTCTCTGTGTGGAGACTGGTTACAACAAGGAAACCATCCAGTGGTGGAAGAAGTTTGGGTACGGTCAACAGCTTCTCATATTTTTCTTGATCCCGTTGGTCATCATCCTCTACTGCTACACGTTGATCGTCGTCAAGCTGTACAGCACCAAAATGAACAACAAGGACAAAGCTGTCAAGCTGATCCTTCTCATCGTGTTGGCCTTCTTCATCTGCTGGACCCCATTCAACGTCGTCCTCTTCATCAAAGCTCAGAACCTATACCAAGAATCTGAGGGCGACGACTGCAGCAATACCATTGACTATGTCTACTTTCTCTGCCGAAACATCGCCTATTTCCACTGCTGCGTCAACCCCTTCTTCTACACTTTTGTTGGCACCAAGTTCCGGCACCATTTGGCCTCGCTGTTTGGCGACTGGATTAGGCACGGACTGAGGTACAGGCACCCAAGCCTGAGCAGTAGGACCAGCGAATATTCCCCGCAGACCATCTATGAATAACTTAGACTTTATGAAGGACAATGGTAGTTGGCAACTGCATTAACTTTTTAGCTTAAGGATACATAACCTTTTTTTTAAATCTTCCATTTTTTTTTGTTTAGCTTAGTGAAGTTTGCTAATAGTCTGCTAAAAACCTTATAAATGTCTGCTAAAAGCTTACTAGAGCCTGCATTTCTCTTTATCTCTTGGTAAGTCCCATCAGACTTTAAAGGCCCTGTACACACGAGCAGACATGTCCGATGAAAACGGTCCGCGGACCGTTTTCATCGGACATGACTGCTGGGAGCATTTGGTCTGATGTGTGTACACAGCATCAGACCAAATTCCCCGCGGACAGAAAACGCGGTGATGTGGCGGCTACGATGACGCGGCGACGTGCGCGACCCAGGAAGTTCAATGCTTCCACGCATGCGTCGAATCACTTCGACGCATGCGGGGGATTTCGGTCCGATGGTTAAGTGTACTAACCATCGGACATGTCCGACGGACAGGTTTCCACCGGACAAGTTTCTTAGCATGCTAAGAAACTTTTGTCCGCTGGAAACCTGTCCGCTAGGCCGGAAAAATGTCCGCTAGGCCCTACACACGGTCGGACATGCCCGCGGAAACTGGTCCGCGGACCAGTTTCAGCGGACATGTTCGGTCGTGTGTATGAGGCCTAACTGAAGGCTGCATTGAGGGCTTCGGCTGCTTTGAGGGCTTCGGCTGTTTTGAGGGCTTCAGGCTACTTTGAGGGCTTTGGGCTGTTTTGAGGGCTTCGGCTACTTTGAGGGCTTTGGGCTGTTTTGAGGGCTTCGGGCTGCTTTGAGGGCTTTGGGCTGTTTTGAGGGCTTTGGGCTACTTTGAGGGCTTCGGGCTGCTTTGAGGGCTTCGGCTACTTTGAGGGCTTTGGGCTGTTTTGAGGGCTTCGGGCTGCTTTGAGGGCTTTGGGCTGTTTTGAGGGCTTTGGCTACTTTGAGGGCTTTGGGCTGTTTTGAGGGCTTCGGGCTGCTTTGAGGGCTTTGGGCTGTTTTGAGGGCTTTGGGCTACTTTGAGGGCTTCGGGCTGCTTTGAGGGCTTCGGCTACTTTGAGGGCTTTGGGCTGTTTTGAGGGCTTCGGGCTGCTTTGAGGGCTTTGGGCTGTTTTGAGGGCTTTGGGCTGTTTTGAGGGCTTTGGGCTGCTTTGAGGGCTTTGGGCTGCTTTGAGGGCTTTGGGCTGTTTTGAGGGCTTCGGGATACTTTGAGGGCTTCGGGCAGCTTTGAGGGCTTTTCAAACTGCTTTGAAGGCTTCAGGCTTCTTTTGAAAGCTTTGGGATGCTTTGAGGGCTTCGGGCTGCTTTGAGGGCTTCATGCTGCTTTCAGGGCTTCATATGTACGGCCGGGTGGGTGCTCTCTCCTTCTAAGTGGACATTCAGGAACGTCCCTCAGAAGGAGGGGGATCGCGCGTGTGCCCGCACAGCAGCGCGATCCCGATGCGCTCGTGTCACCCGGACATGGCGCATCTCAGATCGGCAGGAGGGCTCTGTGATTGGCCCTCCTGATCACATGACGGCCGTGTCCATTCACAGCCGTCATGTGATGTAAACAGAGAGCCGTTTGCTAGGCGAGCGGCTCTCCTCTCCTCACACATTAGTTGTCGATGAGGAGAGGAGAGCGGATCTCTGCAGCCGGCCAGTGATCAGCGTGTATGAGCTGTTTTTTTACATCTTTTTACACACTGATCACCAGCCTAGCAACACATAATGTAAAACACACACGTGTCCACACACGTGTCCAGGGGCGGACTGACCATTGAGTCACTCAGGCACTGCCCGAGGGCCCCATGCCACTAGGGGGCCCCATCAGGGTTGCCAGGCTCAGTAAAACCAGGGACAGTATGTAAAAATGTGTTTTTTTTAGATCTGTCCCTGATATGTCCGAAACCGACATGCTTTTGATGTGAAAATCACGAGATTTTAGCTGCCCCGCCTCTGCACTGCCTTCTGGCGTGGTGGCAATCTGTAAGCCCAGCGGCCCCATAATCTTCTATTGCCCGGGGGCCCCATGAGTTGTCAGTCCGCCCCTGCACGTGTCCCCACACAGTAAAAACACCTGTCCACCACATATGTCCCAGTAAAATAATATGTCCCAATGATCATCTGCACACATATGTCCGTGATCACCTGCGCACATCTGTACATGATCATTTGCGCACGTCTGTCCGTGATCACACAAACCAATTATTATACACTTAACAGGATTTTTTTTTTTTCAAAAAAAGATATGCACAATCCTATTGAGTTAGCTATTTTCACTTAAGAATTTTTGGTTGCGCGCTTGTTTATAATGTATAGGGATTTTTTTTTTTACCAAAGACATGTCGCAGAATACATTTTGGCTTAAATTTATGACAAAATTCGATTTTATTGGATTTCTTTTAAAATAAAATAAAGAAAATATATTTTTTTTTCAAATATCTGCTCTTTTTTCGCGTATATCGCAAAAAAAAAAGAAAACTTGAGAGTCGTGAATAAATACCACCAAAAAAAAGCTCTGTTTGTGTGAACAGAATGCTAAAAATGTAATTTTGGTACAGAGTTGCGTGACCGCGCAATTCTCATTGAAAATGCGAGAGCGCTGAAAGTTGAAAATTGGCCTGGGAAGGAAGGGGGTGAAAGTGCCCGATATTGATGTGGTTAAAGAAACAGGGGTGGCCTGCAGTAGACATGTGCAATTTGTTTCGATTTGAATTCGGTTTTTTAACAAATTTTGAGAAATTTGTTAATTCTGAATTTTCGTAATTCCGAATTTTTGAATTTCCGAATTTTCGTATTTCCAAATTTTTCAATTTCCGAAATTCAGAATTTTTGAATTTCGGAATTTTCGTATTTCCGAATTTTTGAATTTCCGAATTTTCATATTTCCGAAAAAAGCAAAAAAAAACGAATGAAACCAAAACGAAAAAAACAAATTTTTCGGCAGTGCACATGTCTAGCCTGCAGTGTTAATTTCGTCGACTAAAATATGACTAAAACTAAAACAATTGAGATGACTAAAATGGGACTAAAACTAAAATACCATTTTAGTCAAAAGACTAAGACTAAAACTAAATTGAAATTTGATGTCAAAATTACCACTGCTCTGTAGTGCATGTTCATACCTCAATAACTTAAATAATAATATATTAGATTTTTCACTCCAGCAGTATATAATGGGGTGGATTCGGAGAGCAATTACGCCGGCGTATCCATAGATACGCAGCGTAATTGCTAAGTAGCGCCGGCGTATCTACTTTCTGTATTCAGAAAGCTAGATACACCGACTGTAGCCTAAGATACGACTAGCATAAGTCTCTTACGCCGTCGTATCTTAGGGTGCATTCTGACGCTGTCCGCTAGGTGGCGCTCCCGTAGTTGTCAGCGTAGAGTATGCAAATTGCATACTTACGCCGATTCACAAACGTACGTGCGGCCGGCGGTCGTTTTTTACGTTGTTTGCGTACGTCGTTTTCGCCGTAAGGCTGCTCCTGCTATTAGGAGGCGCAGCCAATGTTAAAGCGGGAGTTCACCCATTTGTAAAAAAAAAAATTTTCTCCCCTTAGCTTCCTGCTCGTTCGGTCTAGGGGAATCGGCTATTTGTATTAAAATATGAGCAGTACTTACCCGTTTTCGAGCTGCATCTTCTTCCGTCGCTTCCGGGTATGGGTCTTCGGGAGCGGGCGTTCCTTCTTGATTGACAGCCTTCCGAGAGGCTTCCGACGGTCGCATCCATCGCGTCACTCGTAGCCGAAAGAAGCCGAACGTCGGTGCGGCTCTATACTGCGCCTGCGCACCGACGTTCGGCTTCTTTCGGAAAATCGTGACGCGATGGATGCGACCGTCGGAAGCCTCTCGGAAGCCTGTCAATCAAGAAGGAACGCCCATTCCCGCAGCCCATACCCGGAAGCGACGGAGAGGATGCATCTCGTAAACGGGTAAGTACTGCACATATTTTAAAACAACTAGCCGATTCCCCTAGTAAAAACGAGCAGGAATCTAAGGGGAAAAAGTGCCCTCTAAGGGTGAACCCCCGCTTTAAGTATGGACGTCGTTCCCGTGTCGCGATTTCAAAATCTTACGTCGTTTGCGTAAGTCGTCTGTGAATGGCGCTGGACGCCATTTACGTTTACGTCGAAACCAATGATGTCCTTGCGACGTCATTTACCGCAATGCACGTCGGGAAATTTTAGGGACGGCGCATGCGCAGTACGTTCAGCGCGGGAACGCGCCTAATTTAAATGATCCACGCCCCCTACGGGATCATTTGAATTACGCGCGCTTACGCCGGCCCCTTTTACGCTACACCGCCGTAAGTGCTTTGTGAATCAAGCACTTGCCCGTAAAACTTGCGGCCGCGTAACGTAAATGTCATACGTTACGCCGCCTCAGTTTTGCGCGCCCCTACCTGAATCCACCCCAATGAGTTTGGAAATTTGTAGAGAAACGCTTAAACACCCATTCAATTTTAGTCGACTAACATAAGTTTAGTAGACTAAAATGTACTGGAGATTTTAGTCGACTAAAACTATTGCAAAAGACTAAAATTGGACTAAAACTAAAATGCCAAAAACGAAATCGAAATTTTCAGTGCAAAATCTGGTGCAGCTGAAACCAATCAGCTTCCAGGTTTTAGGCTGGGTTCACACTACTACACTACTTTCATCCTACTTTGCTCTGTGTTCAATGTTTCAAGTCGGTCCGACTTTGAAAATGCTCCCTGTACTACTTTTGGTCCTACATTGATCCTACTTCAGGCCCATTGAATATCATTGAAGTCGGACCAAAGTAGTATCCTGTTCATGAAAGTAGGATGGATGTAGGACCAATGTAGGATAAATGTAGGACCAATGTAGCAGAGCAAAGTAGGATGAAAGTAGTGTAGTAGTGTGAACCCAGCCTTATGGTCAAAGCTTAATCGAACAAGCTGAAAGTCAGAAGCTGATTGGCTCCCACGCACAGCTGCACCAGATTCTGCACTCTCCAGTTTTAGTAAATCAAACTCAGCGCTTTTAGCTCATAGCCACCCAGGAGTGATCTGCTGGTGATGGGGAGATGCTGGGGGACTTCGATCACTTTTGAGATTAATTATAATGATCACGGTAGGTGGGCGGAGTCAGGGACTCGGATTTACCTGCTAATGTCCCTAAGCAAAGGAAAGGGCAAATGTGGCCAAATACACGATATTACATGCGAGTGTGTAAAGGCCGGCGTCCCAATACTTTTGGTAATATCGTGTATTTGGCCACATTTGCCCTTTCCTTTGCTTAGGGACATTAGCAGCTAAATCCGAGTCCCTGACTCCGCCCACCTACCGTGATCATTATAATTCATTTCACAGGGATTGAAGTCCCCAGCATCTCCCCATCACCAGCAGATCAATACTGAACCCTACGGGCTAAGGCTGGGAGGCCATTAAATTTCACGTGCGTGTAAAGGCAGGCGTCCCAATACTTTTGGGAATATCAGTGAATCAATTTTCGTAGAGGCTGGCCCTTTAAATTGGGTCCGATTTTGTATTCGAAGGGCCAAAAATGGCTGCTAATCGCGCAACGAAATGTGTACATGGACGTGTTTTTAGGCGTGACCAATAAGAAGTCGGCCATGGCCACTTTTCACTGCAATGCTCTCCAATTGCCACGCCCACAGAAGTTTCTAGCCACACCCAGTAACGAGTAGCCACGCCCGCTTTGTATTGCAGTACCCTCCTCGTCTGATCACTAGGGAGTTCCTCTTTCTCAGGTTGTAATGTGGGTGGGATGTTTTCTTGTTTTTGTTTTTTAGGATTGTTTTTTGAGATAAATAGGTAGATTCACAGAAAGTTACGCCGGCGTATCAGTAGATATGCCGTCGTAACTCTGAATCTGCGCCGTCGCAAATTTAAGCGTATTCTGGAAACCAGATACACCTAAATTAGGCTAAGATACGAGCGGCGTAAGTCTCCTACGCCGTCGTATCTTAGGGTGCATATTTACGCTGGCCGCTAGGTGGCGCTTCAGTTGAGTTCGGCGTAGAATATGCAAATGACTAGATTCACGAACGTACGTGCGCCCGTCGCAGTAAAGATACGCCGTTTACGTAAGGCGTTTTCCGGCGTAAAGTTATTCCAACAAATAGCTGGCCCAGCCAATGTTAAGTATGGCCGTCGTTCCCGCGTCAAAATTTGAAAATTTTACGTCGTTTGCGCAAGTCGTCCGTGAATGGGGCTGGACGTAATTTACGTTCACGTCGAAACCAATACGTCCTTGCGGCGTACTTTGGAGCAATGCACACTGGGTTATTTACACGGACGGCGCATGCGCCGTTCGTAAAAAAACGTCAATCACGTCGGGTCACCACCTATTTACATAAAACACGCCCCCCTCATCCTCATTTGAATTAGGCGCGCTTACGCCGGCCCCATTTACGCTACGCCGCCGTAACTTAGGAGGCAAGTGTTTTGTGAATACAGCACTTGCCTCTCTGACTTACGGCGGCGTAGCGTAAATGCGGTACGCTACGCCGCCTGAAAGATGCGGCAATCTACCTGAATCCAGCTAAAAGTGTTGGCTTTAGGGGGGGAAGATATTGCCCAGCACACACGTGAGATCCTGCCATAAGCCCAGAGTGGGCGTTGGAGGCGACAGCCTCTCCTCCGCCGTAAAATGACATAATTAGCCTGTATATACTGTGAAATAAATATCTCTGTATTTGTTCTGTACTCGTGTAAAAATTCATATTTTGAGTGTCCCGGCCCTTTAAATTTTGGTTATTTTATTAAATGTGCAGAATTTTTGAATCTACGAGATTCGGGTCCGTCATCTTCATTCTTCCTTCCTTCCTTGTAACTGTGATTCAGCCAATGTCGTAACTCCCAACCTGTGCTTGGCCAAGGTCAAAGAACTTTAGTCACTATAGTCCGGCTAGATGACTCCAGACTGGCCCCCGGTATGGGTATGCAAAACATTAACCACTTCAGCCCCCGGACCATTTGGCTGCCCAAAGACCAGAGCACGTTTTGAGATTCGGCCCTGCGTCACTTGAGACGTGGCTCCCAAACAAAATTGATGTCCTTTTTTTCCCCCCACAAATAGGTGGTATTCGATCACCTCTCCTTTTTTTTTGCGCTATAAACAAAAAAAGAGTGACAAAAAAAAACAAAAAAAACAATAATTTTAAATTTTTGCTATAATAAATATCCCCCAAAAAATATTTAAAAAAAAAATCCTCAGTTAAGGCCGATACATATTCTTCTACATATTTTTGTTAAAAAAAATCGCAATAAGCGTTTATGGATTGATTTGCGCAAAAGTTATACTGTCTAAAAAATAGGGGATAGTTTTATGGCATTATTTTTTTTTTTTTTGTAAAATTATTTTTTATGGCATTATTTTTATTAATATTTTTTATTTCTTTACTAGTAATGGCGGCGATCAGTATTTTTTATTTTTTTTTGGACATTATGGCGGACACATCGGACACTTTTGACACTATTTTGGGACCATTCACATTTTTACAGCGATCAGTGCTATAAAAATGCACTGGTTACTGTGTAAATGTGACTGGCAGGGAAGGGGGTTAACCACTAGGGGGCTAGGAAGGGGTTTAAGTGTGTTCTAAGAGTGATTCTAACTGTGTGGGGGCGGGGCTTACTGCTCACTGCTCCCAATGAGAGACGATAAGTGTCCTGTCACTAGACAGAACAGAGTGAGAGGGAGGGGAGAGAAAGGGGGGAGAGAGCGAGAGAAAGAGAGGGAGGGGTGAGAGAGAGAGGGGTGAGAGAGAGAGGGGTGAGAGAGAGAGGGGTGAGAGAGAGGGAGGTGTGTGAGAGAGGGGGGTGTGAGAGAGGGGGTGGGTGAGAGAGAGAGAGGGAGAGAGGGATGGGTGAGAGAGAGAGGGATGGGTGAGTGGGTGAGAGAGAGAGGGATGGGTGAGAGAGAGAGAGAGAGAGAGATGGGTGAGAGAGAGGAATGGGTGAGAGAGAGGGAGGGATGGATGAGAGAGAGAGAGAGAGGGATGGGTGAGTGGGTGAGAGAGAGAGGGATGGGAGAGAGAGAGAGAGAGATGGGTGAGAGAGAGAGATGGGTGAGAGAGAGGAATGGGTGAGAGAGAGAGGGATGGGTGAGAGAGAGAGGGATGGGTGAGAGAGAGGGATGGGTGAGAGAGAGGAATGGGTGAGAGAGAGAGAGGGATGAGAGAGAGAGGGGGGTGAGAGAGAGGGGGGTGAGAGAGAGAGGGAGGGGGTGAGAGAGGGAGGGAGGGGGTGAGAGGGGGATGGGTGAGAGAGAGGGGGATGGGTGAGAGGGAGGGGTGAGAGAGAGAGAGAAGGGGATGGGTGAGAGAGGGGGATGGGTGAGAGAGAGAGAGGGGTGAGAGAGAGAGAGAGGGATGGGTGAGAGAGAGTAGGAGGGGTGAGAGAGAGAGAAGGAGGGTGAGAGAGAGGGAGGTGGGAAAGAGGGAGGGGTGAGAGGGGGAGGGGGATAAAGGATTCGTTATTTTATTTCATTGTTTTTGTGGATTTTGTTTGTATTTTTGTTTTCAGCTCTTTGCTTTTTTCGGTCTCTATAATTCGGGTGTCGGGAGGTAGAGATGATGCAATTTATAAAGGAAAATTCCTTTGAATCTGAGAAAAGACTTCCTCTATTTCCTTTCTCGTGGATACAAATAAGATGTAAATGTTTTCATGTGTTGCCACATCGTATCTAACGCCGGGTACAGATTATTTATAAGATTGTTACATTGTGTCCGGCGCTAGATACAGATTATTTATAACATTCTTATGCCGCGTACAGACGGTCGTTTTTTGTGATGAAAAAAAAACGACGTTTTTGAAAACGTCATTTAAAATGACCGTGTGTGGGGGAAAACGTTGTTTTATGTCTTCTGAAAAACGACAAAAAAAATAATAATTTTGTGTCGTTTTTCAAAACGTTGTTTTTTGTGTCAATTAAAATGATAGTGTGTGGGCAAAACAACGTTTTTAAACCCGCGCATGCTCAGAAGCAAGTTATGAAGCGAGCTTCAATGGAACAGAGTGCCGTCCTGCGTGCTGAACGTAACCGCGCTTTGCTAGAGCATTTTGAAAAAACGATGTTGTGTAGGCAACGTCGTTTTTGAAAATTAAGTTTCAAAAACGTCGTTTTTTTTTCATCACAAAAAACGACCGTCTGTACGCGGCATTATATTCTACTTCAATGGATTTTGCAAAAATTGAGAAGTTTCTCCAAAATCTCCCAATATTTTACCAAAATTGGGGGAGGGGGGATTAAGATACTTAGGCCCAGATTCTCAAAGGCGTTACGACGGCGCAACACCATTTGCGCCGTCGTAACTCCTCATCTGGCCCCGGGTATCTATGCGACTGATTCTTAGAATCAGTTACGCATAGATACCCATTAGATCTGACAGGCGTAAGGCTTTTACGCTGTCAGATCTTAAAAGCAATTTTTTTTCCCCGCCGCTAGGTGTCGCATCGTCGTTTTCCCCGTCGTCTATGCAAATGAGGTAATTACGCGAGATTCCCGAACATACGCGTGGTCGACGCTGAGAATTTACGTTGTTTCCGTAGCGTACGCGACGCGTAAGGTTGCCCCTGCTATTAGGAGGGGCAACCAATGTTAAGTATGGCCGTCGTTCCCGCGTCGAATTTAAAAAAAAATGACGTCGTTTGCGTAAGACGTCCGTGAATGGCGCTGGACGCCATTTACGTAAACGTCTAAACAAATGACGTCGGGGCGACGTCATTTAGCGCAATGCACGTCGGGTAATTTACCCGACGGAGCATGCGCAGTACGCTCGGCGCGGGAGCGCGCCTAATTTAAATGGTGCCCGCCCCATTTGAATTGGGCGGGCTTGCGCCGAGCGATTTAACGATACACCGCCGCAAGTTTACAGGTAAGTGTTCTGAGAATCAGGCTGTAAACCTGTAAACCTGCGGCGGTGTAACGTAAATCACATACGTTACGCTGCCCAGGAGCAACGTAAATGTATGAGAATCTGGGCCTTAATTTCTCTCATCCCGATCCAGTATGTGTTCCTGGTGAGGGAGGAGGAAGCCCCGGGACGTGCGGTGAGATCACACAAGGGGCGCCCCTGATAGAAACTGAGTCCATCATAAACTTGGTGCTGCCATTCGGGTCTCCTCCGCTCCTCCCTGGTTCCCCGTAATGCTGATAAACGTTTGTGTTGGAACGATTCATTTCTTCTCTTAGTCTTATCTTTTTTTAAATTATTTTTTAGTTTAATGTGCCGAGGAGGATCAAAGTGATTTCTCACTGCTTATTTCCCCATTCGCCCCTCCCCCCTAATCGCAGCGTTCTGTTATATTTCAGAGAAGTGCCGATGTCCTCCCGTGACCTTCGAGGAGCTTACACTCTAATGTCCCCTCCCCACAGTCACATCAGTCTCTGTACAGAGGAGCTTACACTCTAATGTCCCCCCCCCCACAGTCACATCAGTCTCTGTACAGAGGAGCTTACACTCTAATGTCCCCTCCCCCCACAGTCACATCAGTCTCTGTACAGAGGAGCTTACACTCTAATGTCCCCTCCCCCCACAGTCACATCAGTCTCTGTACAGAGGAGCTTACACTCTAATGTCACCAGAGCTTCACAGGTTGTCACCGGAGTCCTCTTCCCCTCCCCTATGATGACATCACGGAGCGGGTGGATGTTGGAGACCTTGCGCTCCTCCCCCTTCCCCCCCACAGATGATCAATAGGGTTTAGGTCGGGAGACCTGCTTTTCCAGTCCATCACCTTTACCCTCAGCTTCTTTAGTAAGGCAGTGGTGGTCTTAGAGGTGTGTTTGGGGTCGTTATCATGTTGGAATACTACCCTGCGGTGCCCAGTCTCTGAAGGGAGGGGATCATGGTCTGCTTCAGGATGTCACAGTACATGTCGGCATTCATGGTTCCCTCAATGATCTGTAGCCCCCCAGTGCCGGTAGAACTCATGCAGCCCCCAGACCATGACCCTCCCCCCACCATGCCTGACTGTAGACAAGACACACTTGTCTTTGTCCTCCTCACCTGGCCCCTCCCCCCCCCACACACCTGACACCATCTGACACCAAATACCTTTATCTTGGTCTCATCAGACCACAGGACGTGGTTCCAGTAATTCATGTACTTAGTCTGCTTGTCTTCAGCAAACTGTTTGTGGCTCTTTCATGTGCATCATCTTTAGAAGAGGCTTCCTTCTGGAGACCAATTTGATGCAGTGTGCGGCGTATGGTCTGAGCACCGACAGGCTGACCCCTCCCCCACCCCTTCACCCTCTGCAGCAATGCTGGCAGCACTCATACGTCCATTTCCCAAAGACAACCTCTGGATATGACGCTGATCACGTGACCTCAACTTCTCTGGTGGACCATGGCGAGGCGGGGGAGGGGAACCCGTCCTTTTATACCGCTGGATGGTCTTGGCCACCTCAGTTTCAGGGTCTGTTGCTATGGACTGGTTGCAATGGACTGGTTGCAATGGACTGGTTGCTATGGACTGGTTGCTATGGACTGGTTGCTATGGATGGTTGCTATGGACTGGTTGCTATTGACGGTTGTTATGGACTGGTTGCTATGGACCGGTTGCTATGGACTGGTTGCTATGGACTGGTTGCTATGGCGATCTTCTTATATCCTCGGCCATCTTTATGTAGAGACACAATTCTTTATATCAGATCCTCAGAGAGTTCTTTGCCATGAGGGGCCATGTTGTCCTTCCAGTGACCAGTATGAGAGAGTGAGAGCGATAACACCAAATTTATCACACCTGAGACCTTGTAACACTAACGAGTCACATGACACCGGGGGAGGGAAAATGGCTAATTGGGCCCAATTTGGACATTTTCACTAAGGTGATGGACTGACATATAACACGGCGCTGTACACAGATCACTGAGCCAGCCACGTCAGTCTCTGTACCAGAGGAGCTTACACTCTAAAGTCCCCCTCCCCCCACAGTATTCTTATACATTTCGAGAAGTCTGCTCTAGTATTGAAATCAGAGGATGAGGCTGACAGCCAGGCAGATGGCATTTTCAGAGTAGGAGGTCAGTCTCTTCACATCTCTATAGGGACCGGGATCACCCTACACTCTCATCTTCCATCTCCAAAGTCTCACAAATCTATCGAGTAGCTGCAGCCTGACTAAGATTGGATAGGTAGGCGTGGCTCCGGATCCCCCACCAACCGCTTCCTCCCCCATCACAAATGGCAGTCGGCAGCCCGGAAATTGGTGACACATAGATGCCGAGGTGTGATCGCGCCAAGCGGTGTGACCTCTCACCTCCACACCATCACATTTTCCTAAACTTTAAGTTACCGTATATACTCGAGTATACGTGACCCGAATATCAGCCGAGGCACCGAATTTACCACAAAAAACTGGGGAAACGTATTGACTCGAGTATAAGCCTAGGGTGTCCATCTGCATGCCTCACTGTGCCTCACTGTGCCCATCTGCATGCCTCACTGTGCCCATGCCTCACTGTGCCCATGCCTCACTGTGTCTTACTTTGCCTCACTGTGTCCATGTGCATGCCTTACTGTGCCCATGCCTCACTGTGCCTCACTTTGCCTCACTGTGTCCATGTGCATGCCTTACTGTGCCCATGCCTCACTGTGCCTCACTTTGCCTCACTGTGTCCATGTGCATGCCTTACTGTGCCCATGCCTCACTGTGCCTCACTGTGTCCATGTGCATGCCTCACTGTGCCTCACTTTGCCTCACTGTGCCCATGTGCATGCCTCACTGTGCCCATGTGCATGCCTTACTGTGCCACACTTTGCCTTACTGTGCCCATGCCTCACTGTGCCCATGCCTCACTGTGCCCATGCCTTACTGTGTCCATGCGTCACTGTACCCATGCCTCACTGTGTCTCACTGTGTCCATGCCTCACTGTGTCTCACTGTGTCCATGCCTCACTATGCCCATGCCTCACTGTGTCCATGCCTCACTGTATCTCACTGCGTCCATGCCTCACTGTGTCTCACTGTGTCCATGCCTCACTGTGTCCATGCCTCACTGTGTCCATGCCTCACTGTTTCCATGCTTCACTGTGTCTCACTGTGTCCATGTCTCACTGTGTCCATGCCCCACTGTGTCCGTGTCTCACTGTGCCCATGCCTCACTGTGCCCGTGCCTCACTGTGCCCGTGCCTCACTGTGCCCGTGCCTCACTGTGCCCATGCCCCACTGTGTCCGTGCCTCACTGTGCCCATGCCCCACTGTGTCCGTGCCTCACTGTGCCCATGCCCCACTGTCTCCATGCCTCACTGTGTCCATGCCTCACTGTGTCCATGCCTCACTGTGTCCATGTCTCACTGTGTCCATGCCCCACTGTGTCCATGCCCCACTGTGTCCATGCCTCACAGACGCTCTCCATCCAATCTGACAGAGCTTGAGATATTTTACAAAGAAGAAGAATGGGGAGAAATGTCCCTCTCTAGATGTGCAAAGCTGGTAGAGACCCCCCAAAAAGACTTGTAGAGAAAGGGGGTTCTACAAAGTATTGACTCCGGGGGGCGCCATACAAACATTGCAGCAAAATCTGCTTTGTTTTTCAGGCTGTTTTCTTTTATCTTGTTATTCTTGACTGGAGAAAAAGGACAGAGGTGAGCCAATCACTGTGCGGCTTCTCCTTTCCCAATAAAGTCACATGTTGGGGGCTCGTCCGGGATGTCCATGGGCCTCGAGGGCATCTAGTGGCAGGAAAAAGTACTGCAGGGAAAAGGCTTGGAATTGATGGTAAAAGTTGCAGCAAAATCTGCTTTTTTTTTTTTTATGCTGTTTATTTTTATCTTGTTGTTATTTTTGGAGTTTTTCTGTTCATCGCTGTGTGTTTTCGATAATTATCAGTTTCCATGGAGCTCGGCTCTAACACCTTTGCCACAATGAACTAACCTCATCAGATTTTCTGTGATACAGGAGGTAGATCATTATCCAATAATACCGAAATGTGTGTTCAGGAAATTCCCTCCAACACCAAACTGGCCTAAAAATGTCAATCCTAGATATAAATATACTTTTCAAATTTAAACTCTTAAAGGTACAGTCCACGCCATATAAAATGGAGATCACGTCTTCACACCCGAATCGTCGGTTCCTTCTTCACACCCGAATCGTCGGTTCCTTCTTCACACCCGAGTCCTGGGTTCCTTCTTTATCCCCGAGTCCTGGGTTCCTTCTTTATCCCCGAGTCCTGGGTTCCTTCTTTATCCCCGAGTCCTGGGTTCCTTCTTTATCCCCGAGTCCTGGGTTCCTTCTTTATCCCCGAGTCCTGGGTTCCTTCTTTATCCCCGAGTCCTGGGTTCCTTCTTTATCCCCGAGTCCTGGGTTCCTTCTTTATCCCCGAGTCCTGGGTTCCTTCTTTATCCCCGAGTCCTGGGTTCCTTCTTTATCCCCGAGTCCTGGGTTCCTTCTTTATCCCCGAGTCCTGGGTTCCTTCTTTATCCCCGAGTCCTGGGTTCCTTCTTTATCCCCGAGTCCTGGGTTCCTTCTTTATCCCCGAGTCCTGGGTTCCTTATTTATCCCCGAGTCCTGGGTTCCTTCTTTATCCCCGAGTCCTGGGTTCCTTCTTTATCCCCGAGTCCTGGATTCCTTCTTTATCCACCCCCAAGTCCTGGGTTCCTTCTTTATCCACCCCTAAGTCCTGGGTTCCTTCTTTATCCACCCCCAAGTCCTGGGTTCCTTCTTTATCCACCCCCGAGTCCTGGGTTCCTTCTTTATCCACCCCCAAGTCCTGGGTTCCTTCTTTATCCACCCCCAAGTCCTGGGTTCCTTCTTTATCCACCCCCGAGTCCTGGGTTCCTTCTTTATCCACCCCCGAGTCCTGGGTTCCTTCTTTATCCACCCCCGAGTCCTGGGTTCCTTCTTTATCCACCCCCGAGTCCTGGGTTCCTTCTTTATCCACCCCGACTCCTGGGTTCCTTTTCCACCCCCGAGTCCTGGGTTCCTTTTCCACCCCCGAGTCCTGGGTTCCTTCTTTATCCACCCCCGAGTCCTGGGTTCCTTCTTTATCCACCCCCGAGTCCTGGGTTCCTTCTTTATCCACCCCCGCGTCCTGGGTTCCTTCTTTATCCACCCCCGAGTCCTGGGTTCCTTCTTTATCCACCCCCGAGTCCTGGGTTCCTTCTTTATCCACCCCCGAGTCCTGGGTTCCTTCTTTATCCACCCCCGAGTCCTGGGTTCCTTCTTTACATCCAACTCCGTACTTTGTTTCGGTCTGTGACCCCCCATTGGGGTAATTTGCCCTATTTCCTGTCCCTGTGACACCCATGCATGCATTTATTTATTTTATTTAGGTGACAGGTTTACATTCTACCTCAGAAATAAATTTTTACTGAATAGTTTATTTTCAGTGCCTTGAAAAAGTATTCATACCCCTTAAAGCGAAGTTCCGCAGACAAATACTGCAGCTGCTGACATTTAAAATAAGGACACTTCCCTGTCCTGGGCGCCCGCGATGTCGGCACCCGAAGCTGATCTGTCTCTCGGGTGCTGCCGCCGCCGCCATCTTCGATAAGGGATTTAGAAAGTGAAGCCTTGCGGTTTCACTTCCTGGTTCCCTACTGCACAAACGCGCCATCTGAATGGTCCCTGCTGTGTTCTGGGACCTGTGTGTCTCCCAGAAGACAGTGGGTGGGGCGGAATTTCAAGGGGGTATGAATACTTTTTCAAGGCACTGTGAAGATTTTCCAACAAGGGGTTAACTGCCCACCAAAAAAAAAATCAGAGTTCAGGTTTCAGAACGCAGTTTTTTTTTCCTTCCTCCAGCAGGGGGCAGCCAAGTCCTTTCTGTTGGATCTGTTCGCGTCACCGAAAGCAGCGCGTGAAAAGATTCAACGTATCGCTAATACTTCGCAGGAAACTCCGCAACCGTGCAAAAGTCAGCAATCCCAGAGAGGTCACTTTTATTCCGTTTTTATTGAATTTTGCCATAATCGCATAAAAAAACATGTCTGTGCAGGACTGCAGCCTCTTGCTAATGATTCCGTGCAACCTCCCACTATCGCATGTCAGGTTGGGATCTGCAAAAAAATAAATCCCTTTTCAGTCTAGGTTCACATCTATGCGGGCTGCACTTGATGCATTTTTAGGACCAGATTCTTGTAGAATCCGCGGCGGCGTAGCGTAAGCCATTTACACGACGCCGCCGCCGCAAATTACTGGAGCAAGTGCCGTATTCTTCAAGCACTTGCTCCGTAATTTGCGGCGGCGTAGTGTAAATGGCCCGGCGTAAGGCCGCGTAATTCAAAGGGGGCGGCTTGTATTTAAATTAAGCGCGTCCATGCGACGATCGAACTGCGCATGCGCCGGGCATAAAAATAGCCCAGTGCGCATGCTCCAGCTCACGATGGAAAACGTCAATGACGCCGACGTGAGCGTCATTGACGTAAAGTCGTATTCGTGAACGACTTAGGAAAACGACGTAAACGATGGAAAAAGACGACGCGGACCCGACGCCATACTTAACATGGCATACGACGGACCTTCGTAAACTTGCCCCTCATATAGCAGGGGCAAGTTTACGCTTACGGAAAAGTCGTAAATTCACTACATCGTCCGCGCGTACGTTTGGGAATCGGCGTAAATAGCTAATTTGCATAGACGACAAGGAAAACGACGGAGGCGACACCTAGCGGCGGGAAAAAAAAATTGCATTTAAGATTTGACAGCGTAAGAGCCTTACGCCTGTCGGATCTAATGGATATATATGCGTAACTGATTCTAAGAATCAGTCGCATAGATACGACGGCCCAGATTAGGACTTACGACGGCGCAAATGGCGCTGCGCCGTCGTAAGCCTTTAAAGAATCTGGCCCTTAAACACAAATTTTTCATGCTGGGTGGCACAGCGGGCATCGGTTGATGTCACAGGTGGGCGGTGCCACCAGGTGATGTCGCCGAGTGGACCCGCCCCTTAGCTATGTAAGAAATGTCACACGGCAGGGAAGGCAGACTGCGGGAACGTTCGTCGCAAGCGTTTTTTTTTGTTTTTTTTTTAGTTGGATTTACATTTGGGGGGGGACAGCTGATGACTCATCGGTTGTTAGGGACGCAGCGGCCGGCTTCCCGGACCACCCCTTAGCAACCAGCTATATACAGTGGCCCAGATTCAGGTAGGGGCGCGCACTGATACGGCGGCGCAGCGTATCGTTTTTACGCTACGCCTCCGTAAATTACTGGAGCTACGCTGCATTCACGAAGCATTTGCTCCGTAATTTGCGGCGGCGTTTCGTAAAAGGGGGCGGCGTAAGCGCGCGTAATTTAAATGATCCCGTAGGGGGCGGGAATCATTTAAATTAGGCGCGTTCCCGCGCCGAGCGTAGAGCGCATGCTCCGTCTGGAAACTTTCCTGACGTGCATTGCGGCAAATGATGTCGCAAGGACGTCATTTGCTTCAAAGTGAACGTGAATGGCGTCCAGCGCCATTCACGATTCACTTACGCAAACTACGTAACTTTCAAATTTTGCGACGCGGGAACGACGGGTATACGTAACATTTGCTGCGCCTGCTAATAGCAGGGGCAGCCTTACGCGAAAACCGCCGTATGGAAACAACGTAAATTGCGTACGCAGGGCTCGCGCAACGTTGTGAATCGGCGTTAGTATGCAATTTGCATACTCTACGCTGAGCACAACGGGAACGCCACCTAGCGGCCATCGCAAGAATGCAGCCTAAGATATGCGGGCATAAGAGCCTTATGCCACGCATATCTTAGGCTGCAGTCGGCGTAACGAGGTTCCTGAATCAGAAGAAGTAGTTACGCCGGGGCAAGTAAGCAATTGTGCTGTGTAACTTATGGTTACACGGGTACAATTGCTTCTTGAATCCAGGCCAGTGTTTGTTAAAGAGAAGAAACATGTAAAAACGCATCAAAGATGCAACAATTGCGTTTCTGCTGCG